>NC_138885.1:68975892-69150892 GCF_965194825.1 Balaenoptera physalus
TGCATTATTTAATGTATGAAGTTATCCTACCCATCGCAAATTTTAAAGTTAGCAAACGCTGCTCCTGATCCTCTTTGTACAATGTACTGAAACGGCCTCAATTTAGCCTACTTCAGGAAAATCCACTGGAGGTCCAGGAAGAAAAGCCCAAATTACAGTGGATCCAGATCGAATCCTGACTAGTTCACAATAGTACCATTGCCTGAAATGATGCTCAAACTGAATAATCATATCACACTCCACCCTGCAAATGTCATTTTTAAAAGAAAGGCAAATATTCATCTATGATAAAGATGTAATTAAGGATATCAGTCAGTGTATTTTATCCAAGATCCCCGTCATGAGACGTCTTTTAGGTCTTAGCACAAAGAATAGCTGTGTGGGGAAATTGGTTTTGCTTTTTCTTATAGATATCATGAATTACATAGCTTATCAGATTTTTCCTCTTCTCACTAGCAGCAGGAAAGCTCAAAGTCAAATTGGAAAAACTAAATATTGTCTCTAGGAAGTATTTAGGTATTTGTAATAAGCACTTTGGAATTAGCCTCATTCCTGGCTCCATTTTATTTCCAACAATTTCTCTTTCTCACAGAGAGTAACTTTTAAAATTTACTCCTAATGTATGTTATCTTGATATATTTAGGTACCAAAGAAGCTACCTTAAATCCTTTATGGAACAAGATGGCAGAACAGGGAGAGAGAGAGGCTAATAAAGAAAGAAAAAGTATGGATAGAGGAAGTGACATCTCCTTCCTGGAGGGTTCTATAAACAAGACAGTCTTCATGACTCCAGTGGCTTTAGCCAGACAAACTAGAGCCAGGCTAATGGGCCAATGCTCTTCAGGTCACGTACCAGCAACTCTTACTCTGTTCCTAGTGGCTCAGCAGTTTCTAGTTATTGATTTCCCAAATGACAAGATCAGTTGTGGGACCTGTTCTCATTCACAAAACTGTCCGTGTGAACAGGCAAAGCCACATGACCAGAAATAACAAAGAGCTAACATTGGTGGGCAAAAAGGCAGGGGGTTGATGCTAAGGGATGAAAATTGGAAAAGACTGAAAATTGTTTTAAAAAACTGTCATCATCAAATGAACAGTACTTGTAGATGCTTCATTGCTGATAACAATCACAAGAACACTGGGATTATATATTGGGAAAGTATCAGGGTGATTATAACTTTGAGGGAAGTTATCTTATTATTTGTGCTCTTTGATATATGACATAATATAATTATAGGCAGGGGCTACACTTCACCAAAATCATCAACTGGTTTAGTCAAGTTAGTCACTCATCAATCAGTACACATTTATCGAGCATTTATATATGCCAGACTGTGTTAGGAAATAAGGACATAAGATGGATAAATGAATGAGATATTATCCCTACCTTCAGGGCCCTTACATTCTAGCAGGAAACAGACACATTAATAATTACAATATACTGTCTCTACAGAGTATAAATCAAGTGCGAGAAAAGCATGATAGAGGAGTGGGTTCATTCTATCCTAGGCTTCGGGGAAGGGAGAATCAGAGAAAGCTTCACAGAGGAGTTGAAATTAACTTGGACCTTAGAAATAAGGAGTGCTCAAGCATCAAACCAAGAAGGAGAAGATCAGGGAGAGGGATGAGCTGGAGCAGAGGCCTAGAGGCATGCAAGACCCAGCGGGTTCAAGGATAGCCTGGTGTTTGGGGTGACTGAAGCTTAAGTAGGGATTGGGAAGCACTTTACACGCCTGTGCCATGTTTGTGATTTGGCCTTTATCCTGTGCATGGTGAGGAGGCACTGGAGAATCTTAAGCAGAGAAATGACATAATTAGAATTAAAATTTTTAAAGATAACTGACAGTGATACAGGGAATGAATAGTTGGAAATAAAATGTTATGGGATCAGATGTCGTTTATGACCATCTCAGTTCTGGGAATACAAAATTTGGAGTTATCAGAATGTGGGTATATGCTATAGCTAAAACCATGGGGATGATTGAGTTCACCAGTAAAAAAAGTATAAAGAAGCAAGAAAAGGGCCAACAGCAGTGCCAACCACTAATGGTGGGCGGGGCAGAGGAAGGCCGGCCATTGAAGGGGACTGAGAAAGGAGGCCAGAACTAGCAGTGATCTTGAATAAGGAAAGTGAATTTGCTGAAGGACCAGTTGGGGGTGGAGTGCCTAGTGTCAACAGTGCCTAGTGGAGTAGGGCAGTAGAGAAAGGCCATCGAGCTGGACATTAGCTGAACATCTGTGACTTTTGAAAGGGTAGTTGCAGTAAATGCTGGAGATAGAAGCCAGACTCTGGAGTTAAAGTGGAGGCATCAGGAATAGACTTTTCTTTTTCAGATACTTGGCTGGGAAGAGGAAGGAATGAGGTAAGTGTAAGAGAGGCGGGATGCAGGAAAGATTCTTTGGGGATGTCAAAAGCCTGAGTCTCTGGGCTAATAGGAAACTGCTAGTGAAGAAGAGATGCTGGAGGGGAAGAGAGAGTGAGGAGGGAATTGGAAAGAGAAAGACAGATGATACGAAGTCTTCAGATGGAGGCTGGGAGATGTAATCAGATGAAAGGATCAGCTCTGGAAATCCATCAGGTCACCGGGAAAAAAGACCAGTCTAGCAAGTTACTTGACACAGCATGCCTGCATTTTAAAATGTTTCAGCCTGTTCTGTTGGACTTTTGAAGACAAAGCCATGGTGACCTATTTAGAAGCCAGCCAATAGAAATAGTGGCTTAAGATACTGTGTTTTGTTTTTTTAAGTAAATCATCCTGGAAAATTTCAGCAGTGCTTAGGAAAAATCTTCCCCTCCTTCTTTTTTTTTTTTTTTTTCCCTAAGTTTTGATGTAACCATTGAAGTATTAAAAGCACATTGGTTTTTTTTTTGGTTTTTTTTTTAATTTTTATTTTTTTTAACATCTTCATTGGAGTATAATTGCTTTACAATGGTGTGTTAGTTTCTGCTTTATAACAAAGTGAATCAGTTATACATATACATATGTTCCCGTATCTCTTGCATCTCCCTCCCTCTCATCCTCCCTATCCCACCCCTCTAGGTGGTCACAAAGCACAGAGCTCATCTCCCTGTGCTATGCGGTTGCTTCCCATTAGCTATCTATTTTATGTTTGGTAGTGTATATATGTCCATGCCACTCTCTCACTTTGTCACATCTTACCCTTCCTCCTCCCCATATCCTCAAGTCCATTCTCTAGTAGGTCTGTGTCTTTATTCCCGTCTTGCCACTAGGTTCTTCACGACCGTTTTTTTTTCCCCTTAGATTCCATATATATGTGTTAGTATACTGTTTTTATTTTTCTCTTTCTGACTTACTTCACTTGGTATGACAGACTCTAACTCCATCCACCTCACTACAAATAACTCCATTTCGTTTCTTTTTATGGCTGAGTAATATTCCATTGTATATAAGTGCCACATCTTCTTTATCCATTCATCCGATGGTGGACATTTAGGTTGCTTCCATGTCCTGGCTACTGTAAATAGAGCTGCAATGAACATTTTGGTACATGACTCTTTTTGAATTATGGTTTTCTCAGGGTATATGCCCAGTAGTGGGATTGCTGGGTCGTATGGTAGTTCTATTTTTAGTTTTTTAAGGAACCTCCATACTGTTCTCCATAGTGGCTGTATCAATTTACATTCCCACCAACAGTGCAAGAGTGTTCCCTTTTCTCCACACCCTCTCCAGCATTTATTGTTTCTAGATTTTTTGATGATGGCCATTCTGACCGGTGTGAGATGATATCTCATTGTAGTTTTGATTCGCATTTCTCTAATGATTAATGATGTTAAGCATTCTTTCATGTGTTTGTTGGCAATCTGTATATCTTCTTTGGAGGAATGTCTATTTAGGTCCTCTGCCCATTTTTGGATTGGGTTGTTTGTTTTTTTGTTATTGAGCTGCATGAGCTGCTTGTAAATCTTGGAGATGAATCCTTTGTCAGTTGCTTCATTTGCAAATATTTTCTCCCATTCTGAGGGTTGTCTTTTGGTCTTGTTTATGGTTTCCTTTGCTGTGCAAAAGCTTTTAAGTTTCATTAGGTCCCATTTGTTTATTTTTGTTTTTATTTCCATTTCTCTAGGAGCTGGGTCAAAAAGGATCTTGTTGTGATTTATGTCACAGAGTGTTCTGCGTATGTTTTCCTCTAAGAGTTTGATAGTGTCTGGCCTTACACTTAGGTCTTTAATCCATTTTGAGTTTATTTTTGTGTATGGTGTTAGGGAGTGTTCTAATTTCATACTTTTACATGTACCTGTCCAGTTTTCCAAGCACCACTTATTGAAGAGACTGTCTTTTCTCCACTGTATATGCTTGCCTCCTTTATCAAAGATAAGGTGACCATATGTGCGTGGGTTTATCTCTGGGCTTTCTATCCTGTTCCATTGATCTATGTTTCTGTTTTTGTGCCAGTATCATACTGTCTTGATTACTGTAGCTTTGTAGTATAGCCTGAAGTCAGGGAGCCTGATTCCTCCAGCTCCATTTTTTTTTTTTTTAATTTTTACTTATTTTTTATTTATTTATTTATTTTTGGCTGTGTTGGGTTTTCATTTCTGTGCGAGGGCTTTCTCTAGTTGTGGCAAGTGGGCGCCACTCTTCATCGCGGTGTGCGGGCCTCTCACTGTCGCGGCCTCTCTTGTTGCGGAGCACAGGCTCCAGACGCGCAGGCTCAGTAGTTGTGGCTCACGGGCCCAGCTGCTCTGCGGCATGTGGGATCCTCCCAGACCAGGGCTCGAACCCGTGTCCCCTGCATTAGCAGCTCCAGCTCCATTTTTCATTCTCAAGATTGCTTTGGCTATTCAGGGTCTTTTGTGTTTCCATACAAATTGAATATCTAAATAAAATATCCCATGAATGAATACTTGCTATTTGTGGGGTGGAAAAGTAAAGACTTGCCAACAGTGAAACAGAAAGGACATTGGGGCTCCCAGACACACACTCCCAGATCTCATGCCTTTGGATCCTAACCAACACAGGTATTATGTCCTCTGTGTTTATGGACAAGGGACTCAAGCTGGAACTAGAAACAATTCCAAGTTGTTCCCATCTCCATCTAATATGGCACCTCCTCTTGGAAAAAAATGACGACCTGAACCATAAAAAGTGCAGACAAGCACTTTTATACAACTTGATATTGTGAATACTTCTGTCCATAATTATTCACAATGCAGGGCACCTAGGACATCGGCTATCCTCAGTTGTAATTCACAGTTCCAAAATAGGCATCTGGTATGATACTAAATGAAGTAAGTCAGAGAAAGACAAATATCATATGATATCGCTTATATGCGGAATCTAAAATAATGATACAAATGAACTTATTTACAAAACAGAAACAGACTTGCAAACTTAGAGAATGAATTTATGGTTACCGGGGGGAAGGATGAGGGGAGGGATAGATTGGAAGTTTGGGATTGACATGTATGCACTGCTATATTTAAAATAGATAACCAACAAGGACCTACTGTATAGCACAGGGAACTCTGCTCAATATTCTGTAATAAGCTAAATGGGAAAAGAATTTGAAAAAGAATTAAAAAATAAAAAACAAAAACAAAAACAAAACAGGCAGCTGGTCTTTTTCCATAAATTGTTTGCTACTTTTTAATCTTATCACTGACACCTACTAGGAAATAGCATAAATCCCACATATTTCTTCTTCCGGTTTGAAAATTTTCTTTTGGCTTCTTAAGATTATTTGGCTTCTCTGTGGTTAACAGTTTGAGTTTAATTAAAATCTAATGGAATCAGGAATCAGAATTCCCAATTTATCTTATGATGGAATAAATACTTTAATAGGCTCAGTTTTTACCAAGAATGTGATAACAACTTTTAAAATTAAGTATAAGAATTTAGGAAATAAAAGGACTCTTTCCTGGCTATAAGGCGCAAAGCTATGTTTAAAAATATATTAAGCTGATACTTGAAAAGCCAGGGCTGACTACATATAGTCTACCCATAAGCAAAGAGGTACATTTATTTGACTACACAGTTTCCTTATGCAACTATAAGAACAAAATCTCTATGTCTTGTTTATTTTTAGGTAAACCAACATGTACGATACACAACAGTGCTATGTGACTGGGGAAAGTGTGTTAAGAGATTGCAGAAACCTGGCTGCCTGACTCCAAATACAGCATTTGAACTGCGATTTGAAGGGTTGGTAGGATTTCAGTAAGACAAGAATTGAAGGAAGAAATGCCAGGTAGAATGGCAGAGGCAACACCAACAACAGAAAATTGAAATGTGCATGTTTTTAGTAATCCCACCAAAAAGTGATCTTCTCTCATCTGCTAAACTCTAAAATAATGGAAAGGAAACAGTCCGTACTCTCAAAGTTCTCATGGGACACGGGAAGGGCAGCATCAGCAACCCCACAATAGTGTGTCTGTGTTTTCTGCCTTTAGGACGCTTTGAGCAACCAGAGGAGAGAAGCTGGAGCTTTAGCTCAGTTAGAGGTTTCCATGTTGAGAGAGTAGGAAAAGGGGCACCCCAGCAGAAGGAGCAGCACATGCAAAGACACACAGACATTCTTCCTGTAGTTTCTTTTTCTAATTATGTAAATATGAGAAGAAGAAGAATAACATCTAACTCTTTACACTCAACTATTTGTCAGGTACAGGTATTGAAACCTCATTGACTCTTTAGATGTCCTTCGGATGAAGGTACTATCTCCATTTAACAGATGAGGAAATTGAGATACAGGGGGTTAAGTAACTTGCCCAAGGTCACAGAGCCAGAAGGGAGGATTTCAACGCAGGGTGTCTGGCTCCAGAGCCCACATCCTCAGCTGCAGTGTCACCACAGATAGCCCATGTGGTACGGTCAAGGAAATGTGGGAGATTTACTCTTACCAATTCTATAGTCGGAACAGCTATATTTTCCGAGCCCTAAAAGTTATCCGGCAGGCAGCCAGTTTCAAACATGCATTGAGCCCTCAGAACATTCTACTTGAGACACTACCACCTGTGTCCCTGGGGCTTTTATAGTTTAGGCTGGAAATTGTGATGGACTGCTATCATGTTTTCTGCTCCAAACCTCCCTTGTCTTGAGAACTTGTCTCCCCACCCCCTTTCTTTTCAACCATGTGATCCCAGTGGGGGCTGCCATGATCTTACATGAGATGTTTGGCCACCACTGATGGATCTAGAGGTGTGCCTATCTGGTCTTGACTGAACTAAAACTGAGAAGTGGGAGTTGGCAAATCTAGTGGCCGGAGCCGTGAGATACAAGACTTGGCATCATCAGCCACGTGTTCTCAGCCACGTGGTGCAGAAAGAAACACAGCTGAGAGTTGGAGAGAGCAGGAATTCTGAGGGCATTTGAATGTCCAGATCCTATTTTCCCTAAGGTCTAGCCACATATCCCCCTGACCTGAATTTAGGTCAAATAAGATAAACCTGTAGCCTTCCAAAACATTCACCTCTTTCTTAAACGAGCTGGAATTCTGCCACTTTCAATCAAAAAGGTCCTGAATAACACAAGCATAAAGAATTAATTTCCATAAAAATACTCAGAAACTCTTTACAAACAACCTGCAAGCAAGGGCTGCTGTATCACTATGTAAAATATCATTGACATATATATAGTGGAAAAAGTTTGACCAAGGGACACTTTCTTAAAGGTAGAGATTGGCAACAGATAACTTAGTTCATGTTGTCAAGTGATTCAGCTTCACTCACATTTATCGAGACCACCCCTCTTCTCTGACACCAGAAATTTTAGGGCTAGCGGATCCTATGTGCTTTAAAACATGGCACCTCCCAACAGTTTCCTGAGTACACAAAGAATCTGAAAGAGATGCATTTCTAAGTCAAATGGTACACAAGTTATGACTCCACAGCAAAGCAACTGATTTTTAAATAAATATACCAGAGTCTAAAGCCCAAATGTGTGCTTTTTCATTTAAAGCCATCAACCTAGGACCACACACTTGGTCTCTGAGGCTGCCATGTCTCAAAGCAGCATTGGAACACCATTTGGGGGATGATCTTCACAGCTTACCACCTATGCTCTAAATAGTCTTTTTTTTTTTTAACTTTATTTATTTATTTATTTATTTATTTATTGGGGGATGGCCTTCACAGCTTACCACCTATGCTTAAATATTCTTTTTTTTTTTTTTTTACTTACTTACTTATGTATTTATTTTTGGCTGTGTTGGGTCTTCATTGCTGCACGCGGGCTTTCTCTAGTTGCGGCGAGCAGGGGCTACTCTTTGTTGTGGTGTGCAGGCTTCTCATTGCAGTGGCTTCTCTTGTTGCAGAGCACGGGCTCTAGGGCGTGCGGGCTTCAGTAGTTGTGGCGCACGGCTTAGTTGCTCCACGGCATGTGGGATCTACCCGGACCAGGGCTCGAACCCGTGCCTCCTACATTGGCAGGCGGATTCTTAACCACTGTGCCACCAGGGAAGCCCCTCTAAATATTCTTAATGGTACCAAATATTTATCATTGGAGGCAGGTCTAGACTTTTGGAATGAGCCAAAATATTTGGAGCCAAGGTTATTGATTAAGGTGAGTAATCCAGCTTAGAAAACTACTTGGCATCAGAAATAACACTTGACTATAAATATGGAGATAGATTTTTTTCGTTCATTATTGACAAACTGCTTCTGACAAGTGATTTTGCTCAGTTATATACTGTTATAATTTTATAATATAGTTTAACTGCAAAGTAAAATTTTAAAATCTTACTTTTATGGTTTACCTAATCAGATTCATAAATGAGAAGGAAAAATCTCCTCCCCCTTAGCCCAAGATCTGACAACAAGAGATGTGCCACCAAAAGCGTTTGGATGTATTATGCAAACTTGTTTTAAAAAAAAGATTACTTTGGATTTTACAGAATCTTCCATTCCAACCTCAACAATACTGAATTATCTGGACTATCATCAAGCCCAAGGGGGACATTTATTACCTTGGGGGATGAGAAGGGACAATTCTTCACTCTAAATTCTTCCCTCTAAATGTGATAATTTTCTCTTTGAAAAATATAGCAGTGAAAATATTGTTTTTTTCATTGTTTGCCTTTTAAAAAGTTTCCCTCCTCTATAAGTTATTCTTTTGCCTACACTATGAGGCCACTGAGTCGACTGAGGGCTCTCCTAACGGTCCAGGAGACAAAGATCCTGGAGGACTGTCTTCATACTTCCAAAATCTTCTTTTTCTATATATTCTCTGTGTTATAGATCACAAGGGTTACAAAGCAATCTCTCACATTTCCCAGAAAATAAATACATCTGATTTGGAAATTCTTACATCAGCAAGATTGTGTATTATTTGTACCAGTTATTTCTTAAACAAATAAATAAAACCCCAGAAAATCTTTTTAAAACATCATTTCAAACAATACAAATAGAAATGTGACATGCATGGCACGGCTGTCCGTTTTACTTGCACTCTTTTACTGTTTCACATTCTGAGCAAACAGAGAGGCTATTTTCCCCCAAGGGTTCAGGAGGGCATACGATTTCATTTCTTCAGAAAATTGTTTCTCAAGATTTCAATCTTCTTCGCTGGAGATGACAAAATATAATATCAGAAACACTTAGGCTTTTTATCTACTATATTTTCAAAGAATAAATAAAAGCTCAGTATACGTTTAATTCAGGTAGATTCAAACTTAGGAATAAATCACATACATATTGCAAAATAGCTTTATAATGTAAGAACATCTTAATTTCAAAATGTTTAAGAGAAGATCAATAGAAAAACTAAGCCCTTTAAAAATATTTTGCATTGTCACTCTTATTTTACTCAGCTAGCATTCTATTTTCTAAATCTTGGGGTTAATGAGACAAGAAATAAAAAATTAAATTGGATTTTTAGAAAAAGGGATTCAAATGGGCAGCATTCAGCTAAAGCTTCTTTTTCCTTTTTCTTTTTCTAATAGTGGTGAGCACTATTTTGGTTTTCAACCTCATTATACTTCTATTCATAGAGCATGGTATAAAAACTTTAAGCCTCAAATGTTTTAAATAAAACAAATCATGCATCAATGAAAAGAAGACCATAATGGTTTTTTTTTTGTAGCTTGCCTAGTGCAGTTTCCAACTGGTCTCACAGCATTAGCTAAAGAATTCCCATTAGTATTAATATGCTCTTAAGTTCTAACTGTCCTATCATTTAAGCAATAATTTGAGGATCAATTCAATTTCATGGGAATTTCACTATTCCAGGCCAGCCCTGTGGCTTTGTGCGCAGAGAAATTTAGTTGTTGAGACACTGAAGTTTTCACAGTCTTTTGTGGAATAATTGAACACATACGCACCCACCACACACATGCCATTAAACTAACATCTTGGATGAAACCAGTTATCAAATAAAGGTGGTTTCTGTGGTATGGATGCCCATCAGCTCCACACCTTTCTTCTCTTGGATCCTAGCTTGTCTGCAGACACCATAGCGAATAGGTCATCCAGGAAAATATCAGGGTTGGTCCCTGAAGAGATTTAAGAGACACTTAAGGAATACTTGAGTCCCTATTCTGTCCGGTTGCTGTCTTGGCTTAAGGCATTGCCTCTAGAAGGTCTCTGATAAGACAACAATTTCTGATCTGGGAGAGTTAACAGGAACTCATTAGCAGGGTTCCCTACATGTAGTAAGAATATATGCTCATTGAATTGAAATAGCACCCATGAGATCACGTCCATGTAATCTGCCCAATCGGTAATGAGCAAAAGCATCACAGGACAGAGCGAGTCCTGAGTGCTGTGTGGGGGGCAGAGGAGAGAGCAGAAAATAAAAATCCCACCTGAAAATACAGAATTCTTACGTAACTGAAAAAGGCTTAGAAAGAGGCTTCATTGTATGCTGAACAAACTATATTCTTGACACAAAAATTATTTTTACTGGTTGTGGGAAAGTTCAGAGAAGTCACCACTATAAGCTTAGGCAGCATTTTATATCTCATTCACTGGAAGTAGAAGAGGCTGAGGAATAAGAACATTGCACCAAGACTGATAGGTTGTGAGACTTCTGAACTTTGACACTAATAAACCCACAAAAACTTCAGCAAGTCTCCTGGCTGATCTTGGAACTTCCTCCTGTTACGTTCTTTATAGATAATCCTGCTCCACCTTTAGTTTAGCTTCCTAGGACAAACCGTGAGCATGATCAGTTATAACAGCCATGCAACATGCATTAAGAAAATGAAATACAGGCTCTTCTACTATAAGATATATATGTGTTTCAGGGCTTCCCTGGTGGCGCAGTGGTTGAGAGTCTGCCTGCCAATTCAGGGGACATGGGTTCGAGCCCTGGTCTGGGAAGATCCCACATGCCACGGAGCAACTAGGCCCGTGAGCCACAACTACTGAGCCTGCGCGTCTGGAGCCTGTGCTCCGCAACAAGAGAGGCCGCGACAGTGAGAGGCCCGCGTACCGCGATGAAGAGTGGCCCCCACTCACCGCAACTGGAGAAAGCCCTCGCACAGAAACGAAGACCCAACACAGACAAAAATAAATTAATTAATTAATTAAAAAAAAAAAAGATATATATGTGTTTCAAATGATACTTGCATTCTGCAAAATCACAGGATTTATAGGAGAAAAAAAGTAGCAAACCACTCAAAACTTAAGCAACTTTATAATGAAAACACCAACACAGAGAATAATAAACCTAATCAAAATATTTTCAGTTTTTTTAAAAAAGTCGTTAACTTCCTAATTTAAAAGACTACTGCAAAAGTTTAAAATTATATTCTCCATAACGATTTCTTCTCTGCCTTGTTATTTTTCAGAAACAGTGAATGAACAATGAAGACTAAAACACTGTTATGTAAATAAAGGATGTATTATATTTAAATAAAATGTAACAAATACTGATTTTTAGAAATATCTTTTTTGTGGTTATAAATATTCATGCTCATTATTATTTGATACCTAGAGAGGCTATACCTAGGTATCCTAGAGAAAATGAAAATGACATACAACTCTGTTGCCACAATGTATCTGTTGAAATAATTATTCATAACTTTTCTTAGTTTTTCAAGTGACCAATGGCTGTTTTGTTTAAAAAAGTAAAAGGAACAATTTAACTATCAATAAATTAAATAATGAGATAATTTATAATGTATGCCTACAAAAAAACTTTCACAGTCATTAAGTATAGATGAGACCGTTCTGCAAGTACTGATGTGAATAATGTTCCATATGATACATTAAGTGGGGTAATGTTCAAATTATTGCAAAATATGATTTTATATTATATTTGGTAGAAAAATATCTGTTGTTATCTGTGTGCTTACAGTATAATAATATGTGTCTAACCTGGTAATTTAAGATTGCAATATAATAATATTTCACTAACTTGGTAAATTTTTATTTTACGTATGCAGTTTTCCATTTCTGTGTTGCTGTTTTTAATGAACATATTTTTTTTATCATTGAAAGGATGAAATTTATGTGCATTAAAGTGTGCACATAAATTTCATCCTCAGCCTAATGTGTGCTCTCAGATATACATACCACAGTGACCACAGGGGCCCCTGCCCTCACCATTGATCAATAGAAATAAACTTCATGGCAAAAGAAAAAAAAAAAACTACTGCAAATACAGGAATTTTTAACTTTTTTAAAAAAAAGATGTATATTTCACCACAATAAAAAGAGAGAGAGAGAGAGGGAGAGAAGACAGCTTGATGGAAGGGATGAAATGAAAGATAGAGGCTACTGATTTGAGAAGACAAGAGCCAAATACCCAAAGATCAGAGAGAACCACACACTCAGCCCTTCTAAGACAAAGCACATGGCCACACTGTTCACAGGTTGGTCTTCTCTTTAACTTAGTTCGGCTGTAGGTTCTATATTCTGTGTTCTTCTAGCTTGCTGCATTCAGCTGCTGTTGTTTGCTGATGCAAAACATTAATGATCTGAGGAAAATCATGTATGACCAACATGACTTCTGAGTTATACTGGCCTCATTCTTCTAATTACCAGTTGCATAAGAGCTAATTCCTGTTACAGAAACATACTACAGACTCCCCTGGAAAAGTTGTCATCCAAGTGTTGACATGGTATTTTCTGAGAACATAGAAGACGTCTGAGAATCCTATGCATTACTTCTTTAACCATCTAAAGGCAGAAGCCTGAACCAAATAACCTCCAAGCCCCATCTAGCTCTTCCATTTTAGGAATATTCAATTTTGGAGGCTCAAGAGCAATTTAATTTTTTTAATGATATATAAATGACAATAACAGTAGATGAAATAGATGTAGATGACAATAAATGTAGATACTAATTGGTAGGAGACCATTGCCCAATACCCTACGTGGAAGAGGAATTTTTCATAGCATAATGATTTTGAAATTCCAACATAACAAGGGAACTTAGTCAAACGAGAGGATAGTTAATCAAGTCAGCCATCAGCGGTACGCATGCTTTGGGGAAACAAGTGTCCAAGGTCTATCAGGGTTTTAGATCCAGGAAGGACCACTTTGTTTATAGCCCTTTGAAGACACACTCATGGAAATCAAAATTTCCACTCTTTGAGATTATTCAACTGATGCATGACCAACAGGCTATACTCTAATCTGTTGCTTTTCACCAAAAGGATTTATCCAGGCCTCTTTTCTTTAGGCTCTTCTCGAAGCTAAGCAGCTCACCCTTTTAATCTGCTTATTCAGCACAAAATATGAAACACAAAATAAAAGCAGTGGTTGACTTTCCATAACTGCCTTTTGTTTTACCCTGTTGGCCCCTTTTTGCCCTATTTGAATAGTAGTGTATCTCCTTCACATTCCAGTCTTAATGAGGTTATTTACCTTGCATACCCAATGAGATTATA
Organism: Balaenoptera physalus; assembly: GCF_965194825.1. Lineage (NCBI taxonomy): Eukaryota > Metazoa > Chordata > Mammalia > Artiodactyla > Balaenopteridae > Balaenoptera > Balaenoptera physalus. The sequence goes on from NC_138885.1 coordinate 68,989,684, forward strand.
CCTTATATAATAAATTCTCTTCTCTGAGATATATCTGAGAGGGCAGCCTATTTAACTATTAAAAGGATTAACCTTTTAACTGAGAATGATCTTAAGGCTGGACACAATTTTCATGCTGAGCTTTCAATTACTTAAAGATGTCACCACTGCATACAGAGGTGTTTACATTTACATATACTAGTAGATCAGCCTTAAAAATAGCCACTCGTGGGCTTCCCTGGTGGTGCAGTGGTTGAGAATCTGCCTGCCAATGCAGGAGACATGGGTTCGAGCCCTGGTCTGGGAAGATCCCACATGCCGCAGAGCAACTAGGCCGTGAGCCACAACTACTGAGCCTGCGTGTCTGGAGCTTGTGCTCCGCAACAAGAAAGGCCGTGACAGTGAGAGGCCCGCGCACCGTGATGAAGAGTGGCCCCCGCTTGCCGCAACTAGAGAAAGCCCTCGCACAGAAACGAAGACCCAATACAGCCAAAAAATAAATTAATAAATTAATAAATATTAAAAAAAAAAATAGCCACTCGTTAACTTTGCACAATGGCTGGTAAAGAAAGCTCATTTGTTGCTACGTGTGTATTGCTCTTGCTCATGTGTGTTAATGAAATACATCTGAGCTAAAAATGCAAACTGGGAAGTAAAGAATATCATTTTTAATGCATTAGTATTGCTATCAATTTTATATGCTAACAAAATACATGGAGGGACAATCCATATGGACCCTTCAAATTTCCTTTTAGCCAATAATTGTTCTTTTCTTTCTTCCTCACCCAACTTTTAACCATAAGTGATAACATTAATTGCCTTAATTCTTTTCATATTGTCATTCCAGGTAGGGAACAATAGAATTGGCCAGAAGTCTATAAACAGAAAGGGCATGAGGAAAAGCAAATGGCTTGGGTAATCCACCATTTGAACAATAAGTTTGGCTTTACTTCATCGATTGGGGATGGGGATGGAGATGAGGGGGGAGGCAGTTGGTGGTTGGGGGTTAGGAAAAATAGGAAAAAAAAAGAGTTACTTATTTAGCTTATCTAGATCATTGCATTCAGGTAATGGTAAAAAGAATTTTCACAAATCTATTTTCCTCCAAAATCCAGTTGACTTTTGCATTATGGCACATCTCACTCTCAGATCCTCATAAACATTATAACTTAATCTGCTTGATTAAATGTTGTACTGACCTAAAAAGGAACTGTTTATAGTAATGTCCAAGGCACTGGGAGAGCAGCTCTCTTAAGTCAAAACAATTTGGTCTCTATTCTTAGGAAAGGAATCATTGAAAGGAGAACCTCCCCTTGGACATAAACTACCTTGTCCATCTCCCCCGCAAAAGTCCCAGAAAAATCTAGTCTATTTACTAACGTTCTGGGGCTCATGGATTATTTCTGGAGAACTCAAATATTTATTGATAACCTACCAACTGCTGTGTACTGGGAGTACAGCAGGGAATAAAACTTTCAGAAATTTCTGGCAACATGGATCACTTTCTACAGGGGGAAAGGGTGCAATAAACAAAGATGCAAAATATACACACATTAGCTGGTGATAATATTGCTATTGAATATTAGTGATAATAGAGAAGTTTTAGACAATTTTAACAGAGGAAAAAGCAGGAAAGGGAATGGAGGGATATTATAAGGAAGGTGTTGTCAGGTTAGGTAAGGCAAGTTGATATTTGAGTAAAGACCTGGGGATGGGGGATCCAGCTAAGCAAAAATGTTTAAAGCAGAGGGACAATTAAGAGAAAAGGCTCTGAGGCAGGAGTACGGCTGGCATGTTAGAGGAAGGCCAAGGAGGCCAGTGAGGGCAAAGAGAGATGGGATAATAAGAACAGGAACATCAAGCAGGGGGTGAGGGTGGATAGTGTAGGACTTTATAAGCCATTGCAATGTCTTGGGCTTTTACTCTAAATAATATGGAGAACTGTGAAACTAAACTATGGACTTAAATGTCTGTCAACAGATGAATGGATAAAGAAGATGTGATATATACACAGTGGAATATTATCCAAGCATAAAAAGGAAGAAATCCTGCCCTTTACAACAACATGAATGGACTCTGAGGGCATTGCGCTAAGTGAAATAAGCCAGAGAAAGACAAATACTGTATGATATCACTTGTATGTGGAGTCTTAAAAAGACGAACTCAGAGGAATAGAGAGTAGAGTGGTTGTTACCAGGGATTGGGGGGTGGTGGGAGAAATGGGGAGATACTGGTCAAAGGTTACAAACTTCCAGTTATGAGATTAACAATTTGGGGGATCTAATACACAGCATGGTGGTTGTAGCTAATAATCCTGTACCATACACTAGAACACTGCTAAGAGAGTAGATCTTAACCTTCTCACCACAAAGAGAAATTGTAACCATGTGATAGGATGGAGGGGTGGCCAATACTGTGGTGGTAACCATTTTACAATTTATAATTATATATAATCAACACGTTGTACATCTTAAACTTACACAATGTTATGTGTCAATTATATCTCAATTAACCTGGAAAAAACCCCAACAACAACAAGGAGAACAAAAAAAGATGAGAAACCATGGGAAGGTTTTTGAGTAGAGGAGTCATCAGACCCTATGAACAGGCTTACTTTGGCTGCTGCTGGGAATGGATTGTGAAGCAAGTGGATGAGTGCCTGTTACAATAACCCAGAGGAGAGATGAGAGGGGCTGGGGTCTGAAAGAAGAACAGACACAGAGCTCAGGTCTGAACAGCATGGAGTGAGATTAGAGACTGCTCACAGAGACAGCCAACATCTAGGTTACAAATGAATTTATTTTATAAATTCTAATTCATAAAATTTATGTACTGTGAAATCAATCCATCAGTGAGAACACAACTTAGTGGCCTCCAGTGTTAAAATTTGTAATAAAATACATTGTGTGTACATTCTTTAAAGTCACTACACATCTGCATTAGAAGTTGAGTCAAATGTTTGAGGAATGACAGAGGGACCTGTGGAGTCTAGGGGATCTGTGGAGCACAGCATGAAAACTAGAACTCCCTAGGCTGCTAGGAAAGATGCCATATCCCGTGAAAACTGACGGAGGTGGCCTCAGAACACTCTTGGGAGGCATCAGGAGAGGCGGGGGCTGTTGAAGTGACTGGAAGCAATAGGACATCCCACTTCCTCATCACTTTTCTGGGAGGGCCTAGTCTCACAGCCCTGAACTACTTCCTTACTTGCCTTCCCAAACATCTGGCGATAATGTTTGACAGCAACATGTGTTAGAAGTTTGTGTAGAACGCATGTTCTTTGTGAATAGAACCATCACAGTGCATCAATTACACATAAGAATCAGGAGTCCTGAAAACTACATGCAAAAGCCATAAAGGACTAGGAGAAAGGTTGATACCAACCCCAAATTCAATAGAAGGACATGCAAAGTACTGGGGATGCAGGTGCTGGGTGAGCACAGGATGATTGCAGAGGAAGGATAGGAGAGGAAGGAAGGGGAGAGGGGCCAGACAAGGCAGCTGACTAGTGTGAGGACCTTTGTGGGGCCAGTGCCTGTAACCAAAGGTTAAGTGGAGAAAGGCAGCTGGTCATCAATGCCTAGACCTCCAGGTAAAGCCCAAGGGCATGGGAGCTGTGGACAGCAGCAGTCCATTGCCTTCCCTCCCTGGCTTCAGATGAAGACCTAGATGCACAAGGAAATCCAAAATCAAGGTTTCTTCATTTCATTCAAAAATCTTAAATTTCGGAGAAGATAAGCATCTATATCAGGGGCACAGTGTCCTGCTAGAAACAATTCCAATTCAACAAACATACATGGAGAACGTACTGTTTGCCAAGAACTGTTCTAAGTGGAGAGTTGAAGGTACCTAAGAGACAATTAGTCCCTCAGTGAAAGTGCAATCCAGGAAGAAATCTGCATCCTTTGTATAAATCAAACCGGCATTTGACATGTACTCAGAAAAACATTTCGATACACAAGAAATATTAGATATTTTTCAGTACTTTCAGTAAAAATCTCATTGGAAAGACAAATTTTTTAATGGCACAGAATCAAAGAATTTAGATGTTGGTTTTAGAAATTCACTTAGTACCAAGAATAGAAAGGTAATTTATGTACTGAGCAACTTATAATCACCTTTTCTGCTGTTGTCACAAATCAAGTCAACTCTGTATGGTAGCACAGAAGAGACACAGCTAACACTGAAAGCGGAAAGAATGCGCACTGCTCCTTACTAAGTGGAGGAGGAGCCAGCAAGCAGTACCATATTCTTTTTTAGCTTCTAAAATAATAGTAACATCTCCGATACAGTTTCACAAAATCTGGGCAACCCAAGGAGTGAGTGTCTCACCAAAGGGACTCTTCAAGATTTCCTTCAGAATATTACTATGGAACATTTTTACAGGATATTTTAATCACTTAAAAGTATATAAAGACAAGACAGTATTGCTGGTAAAAAGTCAGCTTGAACAAATGGATAAGACTGGAGGTGGTGTGATACAGTGAAACATTTATGGATCAACCTAGGTTCAAATACTGCCTTTCCCACTTACCAGCTGTGTGACCTTACATGCGTGACTGAATTTCCTGGAACTTCAGTTTCCTTATCTAAAGAACGGAGATAAATAATTTTCTATTTCAAAGAATTCTTCCAAGGATCAAATGACACTGTGTATATGTCTTACAGCAGGTTGGGTATATATTAAGTATTTAGTCAACTATGGTTTCCCCAGTAGGAAACCAGCACATCAGGGGGGCCTCCAGGTACACTAGCCTACATAAATAGACACTTAAAATAACTACCATAAAGTAAGTATTTCTACAAAATCTTAAATGTATTCTAAATTTACCTAATTTTGTAAATCATGAAATTCATTCTCATCTCTATCACAAATTGCCACAAATTCTCAATTTGGGAAGCTTGAGTCAGATTTTGCTATGATTGCTATCATATGATAATTCCAGAGCAATCTGCACTAAGCTACATTACTGCATACTGTACTGTGATTATTTCTAAATGTTTATCAGAACGCAGATTTAGGAAATTATTTAACCATCCATAGGAAGCAGTCTCGACAACTTGTGAGATTTCCAAAGAAATATATTAAGGGAAGATCAAAGATTATGGTGCCATATTGCATAAAACGAAGCAACTGCTTATTAGAAGACAAAAACCTTTGATTCATTCCTCTTAATCAAAGGAATTAATGAGCTATGTATGCCTATGTGCAAAGAAAGGAAGGTGGAGAAAGTATGTAAATGCACAGGGGCTTTCATAAAAATCTACAGGCTGAGAGTACTTTATTTAAGCTGCTGGAAGAAAAAAATTATCTGAGTTTCTCAGATTCCTTCCTAATTTTTAAGTCCATGTTTTTCATAAAGCATTCATTTCTATTCTTTATTCCAAAGTAACAGAGGTCTCTATTTTTTTTCATTTATTCATTCATTCATTCATTCATTTATGGCTGCACTGGGTCTTCGTTGCTGCGCACAGGCTTTTTCTAGTTGTGGCGAGCAGGGGCTACTCTTCGCTGTGGTGCGCGGGCTTCTCATTGCAGTGGCTTCTCTTGCTGCGGAGTACAGGCTCTAGGTGCACGAGCTTCAGTAGTTGTGGCTCGCAGGCTCTCAAGCGTAGGCTCAGTAGTTGTGGCGCATGGGCTTAGTTGTTCGGCGGCATGTGGGATCTTCCTGGACCAGGGCTTGAACCTGTGTCCCCTGAGTTGGCAGGCAGATTCTTAACCACTGCACCACCAGGGGAGTCCTTCTATATTTTTACTGCCCAGATAAACTCATTTTTTTCTCTGCCTTTTGAAGTTGAACTCTTTTTCAAGACTTTGCATATATGAAAATGTTCTGAATTTGGAAATAATTGAACTATTAATTTGAATTTAGAAATCTTTCTGTAACACAGTGATTTGTTGTAGCTCATTATTCTAGATTTTTAATTTTTTACTTTAAAAATTAGACTTGCTAAAAAGTAATGCACATTCTTGATATTCAAAGTACAGGGGGAAAAGGTGAAAAAACAAAGTAACACGTATACTACAACCCAACTATAATTAGTTAAAATTTCTTATATTTTTATAACATTTGTTATAATATTTTTATAAACCCTTCTTTCTCATATATCTATATATTTGTAGATAGATCTATATTTATGTATTTATATAGATATAGATTTATCTCCACAACCTTGTATATGAGACCAGACTAAATATACCATGTAACCTCATATCCACTTTTCTGTTAATATTAAATCTTCAGCATTTTCTCACATTATTAAAAATACTTCAAAAATATTTAAATGCATTATTTAAATACTCGCTCACTTCTGAGCATTTTGATCATCTATTTTTCTCACTATCATAAATAATTCTGTGATGAACTTCATTTTACAATGCAACAGGTTTAGACCTACGAGGCAAATGTACAAACTCAAACTTAAGGTATATTCTGAAGGAGAAATGGAAGAGGAGATACTAGGGGAAGGAGGGAGACCAGGCATTCAAGCGTTCAGCCTGCGTTTGCCTGAGTGTAAGGGAAAAAAACTCATTACCACTTGACAGCTGCTTCGTGGTTTATAAAAAGTTAAGGGTTCAAACCTCTTCCCAGTGACCAGATGCCCATGGCTTCAGGTGCTACGGACCGGTCAGTAACTGACTCACGATTTTGATGACAGTTCATGTGAGAGAAGCTACAGGAGGCAAGTGGGGCCCCACACAGAGCACCTTGCTCAGACACAGTTTGGTTTAAGAATACAACTGTGTACCTATCAATTTATAAAGCATGTAAGCTAAAAGGACTAAAGACTAAAAGGGAACCTAAGGAAGAGAAAGCAGTTAATGCATTACAATGATAGAATGCAGTGAAATAGCTTCTAAAATTTTTATCATTGTGCTTTAGATTTCTTATATTAAAAACCAAGAGAGAAATAGACAAGTATTGGTGAAAAAAACTAATTTTATGACATCATTGCATGAGCAGGAAGCTCCTGGGTTGTGGGGAGGGAACAAGTAGGGGGTTGGGGGGAGGGTGGTGAGACTTTAACATTTATAACATCAAAATCCAGTAAGATACTTTGGGATTCCTTACAATACCCCTACCTTATTTTCAAAATGCAATCTCACTAATCTCACTAACACTGTCGAGTTTTAAGTAATTCTCCTGTCTAAAAATGATCACTGATAAAGCTATCAGCAATCTAAAAACACTCAAGACCCACACACTAAACTATAGTTCCTTTTTTATACTAATTTTGCCACTGCTGTGGCCATTGCTGCTTTGTACCTGGCATATAGCTTCTGGCCATGGGGATAATTTGATGGGTTCTTTAATGCCCAAAGAAAAGGTACTTGAGATTCAATTGTGGTTTTTTTTTAACATCATTAATTTAAATATTGCAGTAATGTTAACTGGTATCTTTGATAGTTAGCTATTCTCCTAGAAGAGAGCTACAGAGTTCCTGCTCTACTGACTCATGGTCCCCTTTGAAAATTAGATGAGAGCTATGTATTCTCTTCATAGAAAAATGTGCATGCACACATATAAAATTCTGCAGAAAATTTCCAGAGGTCCTTGGACTCCCTGAATCCCTGTTAACCTCTATGCCAGAAAGAGAAGAATTTATAGAGAAATAGTAAACAGGCTGAGAGGTGTAAAGGGAGATAAAGGAAGGATGGGAAGTAGACAAGGAAGTTTCCCATTCTAGTCCAGACTTAGCCTAGACTTTCCCTATTTACTTTTCACAGCAGCTCTGTGTACTACATATCATTTTCTTTGGCCAAGGAAACCAAGGTTCAGAGAGGTTACCTAACTTTCCCACAAGGTCATACTGCTGGAAAGTGGCAGAGTCAAAATGCAAGCCTGGTCTCTTGACTTTTTAAGTCCCATGTACATTTCACTTAGGACTTACTAAGTCAACCTACTGCTTTTTCATCTTGGACTTCCTAAGATAGAACTGACCTATTAGAATAACCACCTAGTAGACTATGAACTCCCTGAGAGTAGGGTCCATGTCTCACTCATTTTATATTTCCAGTGCCTGACACACAGAAGGCACTCATCAAAGGAGAAATGAATATATAAATTAACACCCTGGGGCAACAATCCCTTAGACAGTGGGAGAAGCTACATGCAGCTGTGTGTGATCACAAAGATCCTTATCATCACTAAATATTCCTTTAGATGACCACTGGGCACAGACTTCAATACATTTTAAACTACAAATGGTAAAACTCTTGTACAGAACCAGCATTTAATCCTTTTGAAAAATAACCTATTTATAAAACACAAAGTAGCTTTACAACAAACCTGCCTAATGCTATCATGTCAACATCTTTTGATAGTGAACTATTGCATCTTATGAAAACCAAACTCATGTTGAAAATAAGTGCATAAATTAGGACTGTTTTCAAAAGATACTTAACTTTACAAATGTTATAAGAACTTAAATGTATTTTTGTTGTTTTTGCGATAATTGCTCTGAAGATGAAAACTAAAGCACCATTTCAATGTAGTAAAGGTAATTGCTACATTTACTGCTCATGTCATGTTGATGTATGACCATGTATCAAAGGTCATCCTTCTGTACTCATACATTATCAAATTTGAAAGCACAATATTTGATTCTGACCAACCTTTAAACTGCCCACAATGTGTGTGAAAAATAGATGGAGTTCTACCTTGGGTTTAAAAAAAAAAAAATGACCCATGTTTCGGAAGCAGAAGGGTCAAGAAGCCAGTGGCGAGGTTAGATATCAGCACCATGAACCTCGCAGTGTCTTAGCTTATCAGTGAGGTCTAGTACAATGATCACAAGCTAAAATTGCTGTACTAATGAAGACAAAGGTCTAAAAACTTAGATAGCACAGGCCCTCTGACAGAGGGCAGTATCTTGTGGACAATCATGCAGAGATAAGGACATAAATCACCCTTTAGAGACAATAAAACCTATAATGCACAAATTGAATTGTTTACATGTCTATTGGAGACACTGTTAAAAACAGAAGTGTTGGCCGCCATACCTCTTGTTACTCATCTGCAACACAGTAGCCCTGAATTCCACTTCTTCATTAGAAGGCAAGTCATCTGCTCCCCTTCCCCTCTTCCTGCTCCAAACATACAACACTACTGTCCAATTTAGTAGTCCTGTGCCATCCTGACCTAAAAGGAGTGCTGAACATTCATGCTTGCTTCAAACTATTGCTTACAATTGTTTGCTGGGAGGAGAAATTGGTCTTATCAGAATCTCCTAAAACCTGAACAGCTGCTGCTCTTGCCTTTGCTGGTTGGGGGAGGGGAGGAGGTGTGGCAGGGTGGGGCGTCAGGCAGCAGGGAAGGAAGAATCCCCACTCTTCAGTAAGGATTGTGGCTGTCTTTAAATAAATAAAACGCCATTTAATTCCATCAAGCCCAACTACAGGAGACTGCCTTATTGAAGAGAAGAAAGATCATACAAACATACAAAAAGAATCCAGATCTTCAAAAACCAAAAGAAAAAAAAAAAATCATTCTGAAAAGAATCCACAACGTCCACCCAAAACATGTTTCAAGCATATCAATTTTATTTCAGCCAATTCTCAGGTTAGATTATTTTATAAAATTCATAACATCCTATACTGAAAACTCATTTATTCTTTGGCTGTATGAACACTCATAATTGAGAATACAAATTCACTCCAAAATTTGATTCCTTCTTGTTCCTAGGAAAAGGGTTTTTTTTAAGCATACCACTGTAATTTAATAAAATATGTCAACTCTTGGCAGGTAGGCCAAGCCTTTAGAATTCTTGCTATAGACAATAAGGCACAAGTAGCCTTTCTCATTTTCAGAAAAAAATAACATAGCTGACTACAATTCATAAAATATACCACACTAATGCAAGTTTTAATTATACTTGCCATGTACTGTAAACTTTGCCTTTAATGATTTTTTGAGGAAAGTACTCAATTTTAAGGTCTGAATTCCTATAGCTTATATACTGAAAGAGGAAATATTCTTAAATTATATATATATATGTATATATATAGTGCGTGTGTGTGTGTGTGTGTGAGTGCGTGTGTGTGTGTGTGTCCAGGCTCCACCAATGTCCAAAAAGCAGCAACTTAATCCATAAAATTCCTAACTTAATGTCAGTTGCAACATTAAATGGTCAGAAATGAGATAATGAATAAAAATAAACATAAAACAAGGTATTTTTAAAAACCTCATTCCACAGGTAAGTAAAATATGGGATCGGGGGTGGGGGGAGTATAGGGATCTTCAAGAATGGGAGTTTGCTAAAGAACACAAATTATACATACAATTTAGAAATCATACCCAAACAATGGACTCACATGAGTCAAGGAAGAGCTCTGACACTGTGGTCCCCCCCAGCACACCAGTTCTTAGGCCTTCTCCAGGTCTGTTCATTCACAGTTATTGAGCATCTATATCAGGCATTAAGAATTCAAAACAAATGAATCCTCCCCACCCTCAGTGTGCTCACAGTTTCCATTTTCTTATATCTTGAGCCAGTCCTTCTCACTTTCTAGCCCCAATTACTATATTTGTAGGAGTTTCAGATGGAAGTAGCACACCAACCACTAGTGCTGATCAACTCAGGTCTATCACTTATAGGAATCCACTCTCTAAACGTACATGTAGCAGAGACCATGCCAGGTTTTAGTTTTGTTTTAATTTGTGCTGTTTTGTTTGAAGAGAAAAAAAGTGAGAAAATAAAAACTGAGAAACATGGCCTTTCTTCAGTGTTTACAATCAAATGAGGGAGGCAAACATCAGGAGACTACAAGTTACACCTGGTATATAAAGTACACTGGGAACAAAAGGCAAGTGACTGCTTAGGAAGGCTGAGGAAATCACTCAGATTACAGACAGAGTTAGTCCTTAAAGAAATGAGAGTTGACAAGAGTAGCGTCATGCAAGATCAGCGCAGGGCATCTCTCAGAAGTATGAAAGACTCACCTGTGGTCAGAGCGCGAGGGAGAATAGTGGGAGACGAGGCCAGAAAAGTGATTTAGATTCTGAGGGCATGCTTACAAGCCACCTAAGGAGTTGGCCATACACAAAGGAGCCTTACAATAATTTTTAAAGTTTATGTTTTAGAAAACTCCAACAGCAATGTGGACAATGTATTAAAAAAAAAAAAAAGACAAAAGTGTCCATTGGAATTTTCCTAAATTGTGAGAAACAAGCTTTCTGGCCCTTTCCCTTCTCAATAATTCAAATAATTTGAGATTTGCAAAATTCTTCACACTATAAAATCTGCATTAAGACTGCAGTGGTATTTCCCATTGTGCGTGTGTGTTCATGCACACATACTACCACTCAACAGATAATTTATTATCTCTTCTATATGCCAGGCACTAGGAATATAATTAGCAAAACCAGACATGTCCTTGCCTTCAAGGAGTTCATAGTCTGGTGCAAAAGATAATATTATGAAAGCATTTCAAGGGGAGGGTATGTGTGAGTGGAAAGTCTGACAAGTGTTAGGCTAAGAGAAGATTGCCCTGAAGAAGTAACAACTGAGTTATCACAAAAATGAGAAACCCAGGAGCCTGGGTCTATTTCTTTCAGCTACCAAAGAAAAAGAAGTAGAGAACTCGTAGGTAGTAGCGAAAAGGACAGGACTTAAAGATCCTAGGTTCCAGTTCCATTTAAAATATCCATAAACTAAGTGATCTTGGGAAATTAATTTAATCCCTGCTTGACAGGATTCCATCCTCTCACATAGCTCATAGTCTCACACAGACTGTAAGGGAATGTATATGAAAGTACCCAGAGCACAGTGCCTGACCAAGAATAGGTATTCAAAAAAATGTTCATTTAATTCCCCACTTTCTTTATCCTTCAAAATCAGACTAAGATAGAAATATTTATTTCCACAAAAATAAATGATTTTTCCCAGTTTTCCTAAATCAAGTGCCAGGGATCTGGTAAAAGTCTTTGGCAGTTGAAGATTTGGCCTATTCTCATATAATCCTGGAATAAGAACTTAAAAAACTAATTTATGAGGGAGATTTTTGAGAACTCTTTTTAATCTTCTCAGAGTGCTTCCAGATTCTATCAGTTGTGCTGCCAAAGAAAAAAGGAAGGCATAAATATCTTTTTAAAGAGAGAAAAATGCCTAAAGCAGAAACTCTAGGTTTTAAAAAACATCAAATAATACAGAACTACATAAGTGGATAGTATTTTCTTCTCCTAAAACTACATGAGTAGTATAAATTAAACTACATATAACAGGACCTTTGAAGGAGAAAGAATGGGAAATTAAATGGAATCTAAGTTTCATACAAAGGCAAACTGATAAAGGTAACTGGAGGGATATCTACTATCCAATAAATGCAACAATTTTTTAAAAGGAATTTTTAAATAGTATTAAAGTAGAAAATGTAGATTAGTTTCTGAGGAGGAAAGAAATTTGACAAATAAATAGTTTATGGATTGATACAATTTAATAAGGTTTAATTCTGTACTCATTTTAATTTTTATTCTTATGATTATATTCTCATAAATGTACTTTTCTATATTTATATGTTTATCTTTCCAAACTCAGAGCCTGAATCTGTGGACATTAATCAAACACTTTAAAGGAGGTCACCAGCAAACTTGTTAACCAGTCTCATTGGCTTCCATCTTTTTTTATGCATAATAAAGTCAACTGACCAAGTGACCATGAACAGAGACTGACTGGGGCTCCTGTTTTTTAGTAGCTGTTCCTCTTCAGCTCTGACCATGTTGTTGTGTGATTATCTCAACTGGTTTTAATCAAGACAGAAACTGAAGCTCTACCACTGGACTGTTTAAAAATAAGACACTAGTTTCTTGTATTAAAATTGTTTGCAGTAACAGCAACAACACAAAATCTGTTTGTTTTATGTCCACATTTTACTTATTAACTTGGTAGAGTTAATATATTTAGGTCTTTAGTAACTTTGAAAAAAGTCAAATTACAAATTGTAAGATTTAGCAGATCATTGATTCACAACTATCTCTATCTTGGTCTATCTTTACATAAGTACTTTTATTATTTTTAATAGCTCTTTGGGAGTTCACAAACTATATCTAAATCCCTTCTATAATTTTTACAATGAATTGAAGTTATACTAGATGACTTACCACATTATTTTTCTTTCAATTTTCTAAAGCAGCTGTTCTCCATAATTGCTTCAAAATAGCTACCATAATTCCATAAATTATGCTCATTCTTCGACCCTTCCGCTAACTGATCTGCACACAAGCCAACAGGTAATACTGTAGAGTAATACTGTAAAGTGGTATAAGGAAAAAAATAAGGAAAAAGTTTTAAGATAGTTAAGTAGTCACTGTCAGCTGGAAATAGAAGTAAACATGTTACATATTTTAAATAATCTTAATCTCTAACACCAATACTGATTGTATATAAATGGTGTGTAAAATGTATAAAAATGGTGGTTTAATATAAAGCATCCTACATTAAGAGCTGAGATCTGAGTTCTGACTTGGCTCAGGTAGCTAGCTCTCCCTATGACTTTGTATAAGTCATTTAGTATTTCCAACACTCAGCATACAATATTTAATGAAAAAAATCATTATATAATTAGAATCTTTCCCCCCCACCTCATGAAATGGTAGCTCTCCTGATTCAATTATGTTCACCAAACAATAGTGATTGTGTGTCTAATGCATACAATGAGAAAGACCAATTACAAGAATAAAGGGCAAAGCTTAATAACAATAATTAGCAAAATTTCTAAACTTGGGTTCTAACTGGAACTATTTCAATTGAATTCAACAACTACTTACTGAGTGTCCCCATATCTATGTGAGTGGGAAGATACCCCAGGCAGAGAAAGAGTACCAGGAGACTGGGGGATTAGAGAAAAAAACACTGCATATGCAAACCACAGAAAACGGTATAGCTACATTAAAAACATGGGGGAACAAGGGGAGAGGAACAGTGGCAGTAGCTGTGGTGAGAAATGCCAGAGTTAACTAGGAGCAAAATTACACAGGCTTTGTGGGCCATATGGGTAAGTTTGGACCCCATTCTAAGAACAATGAGGAATAATTAAAGGGTTTAAGCAATGGTATGACATGATTTGTTTTCCAATTGTGAAAACTCTTTCAGGCTACAGTGCACAGAATAGATAGCTGTGGGCAAGACGGGAGACGAGAAAACCAGTTAAGAGACAGTTTTGAGACGAAGGAGGCTTGAATTAGAAGGCAGTACAACAGTAATAAGAAGTAAGACTTCTGAAGTCATTTGCCTGCATTCAAACCCCAGACTTTCCACTTACCAAGTTGCTTACTCCCTACACCTCTTTTCTCATCTATAATCCAGAGGAAAAAATCCTCACAGGGTTCTTGCCAAAGAACAAATAAAATAATACTCATACAACAGTTGGCATGTTGACTGGCACATAGTTAGAATGCAAATGTTTACTATCATTAAGTAATGTTAATGGGATGGAGAAATGAGAATATAACTGAAAGATGTTTAGGATACAGAAATTGACAGTTAAGGTACAGGAAAAGGGTAAAGGAATGAGTGAACAGATTCTAGTTTCTGGCTTAAATAGTGGCACTATTTGATGAGATGAGAAACACAAAGTTTGAAGGAGAAAATAGTGTTCATTTTTTAATAAATTGATTGAGAAAGACATTCCAACAGGCAGGTGAATATATCGCTCTAAAGTGAAGGAAACAGATCAAGGGTGAAGATCTGAGAATGAGAGAGACAGATGGTAATTAAATCCATTGGGGTTGACCAGGACCTCTAGAGAGAGAATACATAGAGTGAAGAAATGCTGACAAGGTAAAAAGTATGAAACACCAACATTTAAAGGATGGGCAGGGGAAGAGAAGCCTGCAAAGGACACAGAGAAAGGGGCCAGAGAAATAAGAACAATAGTGTGAGAAGTCAAAAGCCAAAAGAAAAAAAGTGTTTCAAACTAAAGGAAGTACTCAACAGTGTCAATACTGCCAAGCAGTGGAATAAGTTAAGGACTGAGAGTCTTCACTGGATTTAGCAACAAAGTTATTCATTCACATAATAAATGTGTCAAACATTGTGCTAGGCCCTGGAGAAACAGGGGTAAATAAGACAAGAGTCTTGCACACACAGACTCTAAGTCTTGAAGAGATACAGTAAACTAGTAAACAGATAAAATACTTACACATTATGATAATAAAGTAACATGACAGAGTAAAAGGCAGAGGCTAGTTTTAGATGCGGAGCTTGGGAGGGCATTTCTCTGAAGAAAGAACATTTAAGCTGAGACCTAAGATGGGAAAGGGTTTAGCTTGGTCAGAGAACTGAAAGAGGCCCTGAGACTGCAGCATAATGGTGGAAGAGCCAAGGAGAGAGAAGCCAGGTCATGACTGTAGATTACGCTGAGGGTATAGTGAGAAAAATTTAGGTGATGACCTGTTGAGCATTAGTAAGTAGGGAAGTTAAGATCACTCTAACTAACAGCACTTATTAGTTTGCTTTTCCTCATTTATACTAGTCTTAATAATCAGAAATAGGACATTTTACCACTCTTTCAACCGTTAGCTGTTTATTACAATGTCAAAATAAACTTTTCTATTTTAAAGGGTACTATATGATTACAGTATGTTACCCGTTGCATTAATTTACCTTTTAACCTTTTAACCTTCTTCCATAGATACTTTTCATAATATCTGCTTAATTCTATCATTAAATTATATTTCTCTGAGGTACTCCTCATTTTCCAGTAATGTACATCAGAATTTGAATGCTTTATAACAAGAAGACTCAGCAAGGTGTTACTAAAGTGTTATGGGCCAATAACACACAAAAAATCTGATGGGCTTCATCAAAAAAAAAAAAAAAAAAAAGAGAGAGTGTCTATATCCTGTAGTATTATATTCCACAGTTTCAGGTTCCTATTTTCTTAACCTATGCATTTATATACATGTATATGATAAAGAAAAGCTGATGCAGAAAACTTTGGCTTGATTTTGAACAGCTGAATTATATGTGCATATTGTTTTTTCATTTCCTTATCTGCAAGAGGAAGAATTTATAGCCCTTCCATATTTCACAAGGATATCAATAGTATAAAATGCTACCATTTACTTAATATCTATTAATTATCAGGCAGTGAGCTAGGCACACTACATAAATTATTTTTAATTGTCCCCATACCTGAAAAAGTAGGTATTATTCTTCCAATTTTACAGATGAAAAAACAGTCTCAGAGAGATCAGCTGATTTGCCCAAGACTGAAGAGCTGGAATTTAAGCCCAGTCCTGTAATCTTGAAAACTCTGGTCACTATACCATGATGCCTCAGACTATCAACAGATTTAGGTTCCTTAAAAATACCTATCAGATATAAGATATTAAATCATAAAGATGAATTTTTAAATGGTAACAAATGGTATTTTATTAAATTTTTAATAAACTGTGTACAACTTAGAAATACTTGCCATATACACCATTCCTATATATTCCTCCCTTTGGCATAACTTGATTTCAATTTTTTTTTAATAATAGAGAAGAGAGATAAAAGGAAGAGAGAAAAGATAACAACACTGTACTTAAAGTACAAGAATTACTATTCTGGGTCAAAAAAATTTCCCAGTTAATCCTTAATACACATATTAAATCCAATGAACTACTAGTAATTAACTGCCTATTCTCACAAAACTATGTCTCTCAAAATTAAAAACTACAAATGGCCTAAGGATTTCATGAATCAGAAAAATCTAACCTCTGATTAGAACCTCTAAATGTCACTATTTCTCTGAATTTGAAAGGCAACAAGTCTGAATAAAAAGATCATAATTTGCTCTTAGCAAAATCTATTGATTTATTGAATTGTGAGCTTTTCCTCCTAAGACTTTTCAGGTAGCCATGTCAGCCACCAAGATACTGTCTGAAAAAGTCTAGGTATTTAACAGAAAGAAATTGCTGCCAGATCATCTTTATTTTCCTTAACAAAATACATAATAGAGCACAAAATTCACTTATAATATCATCATTTTACAAATATAAATAATGCTCAAAATTCAAGTACAGTCAAGTGCAGAGATAGTTCCTATATGTTAATATGTAAACATAAGCTAATTATATACATCAGGTACCTCTGGCCCAGGTGCAAAAAAAGAGACATCAAAATTAACACTGCACTTGACTGTTCGACTGCATTCTTACTGAGAATTCATACCAATGCCTATATTGTTACTGTAGTAACTTTCATACCTCTTAATATAAATGCCTAAATAGACATTTTACCCCTTGGAAAATATCTCAAGAGTTAAAATTCTATCCATTTGAATGATGTAGTATTAAAAATCTTAATTGAGTTTCATTCCTTAAAACAAACGCTATTAGAACTTATTCCTAACCAAAGTTCTTCCTATGTCAAAATGGATAGTATTTACAGGTCACAAATAAAAAACAAAACTGCTATATTTGTTTACATTTAGAATGGAAAAAAATACCTAAAAGCTGTCTAAACAGTGTGGGTTTTATACATTAAAAAGGATTTTACTTTACTGATATCACTTGCTTTTAATTTTAATAGCAGTAGACATAACTTTGACATATTGAAATAGCTAGGCAATCGGAAATTCAGATGACATCAAGCATGTCTTTAGAGGGGGGAAAAAAAAGCACCACCTAAGAAAGCAATAACTGACATCAACAAGACTACAAATATCCAGTTGAAGGCACGTGGAAGCATTTACTACATTGTCGAAGATTCTCCACTTAGTTCAGGATTAGGAATAGCATCAGCTCTGGGAACTGCTGATTTGGCTTTATTCATTGAGGTTTCCTCATTCTCGGTCTCTTCTTGCTTCTCCTCTGGTTTCTCTGTGCCAGATGCTTGTTCAATCACTGGGTCTGTCTGCTCTGTATCCAGTATTTTGTCATCTGTCTGCTCTGTACTGTTATCTAGAACATCTTGTTCTTCTAAAGATTCTGAAAAGATAAAGAGTCAAGACTTTAGGTATACCCAAATGTTAAAACTACTAAATAAGATAAGCACATGCAAACATGGACTAAGAAACAGTAGAATGGTCTAACATTAACCTAAAAAATCTTTAAAAATATGTACTTAACTCCCTACAGCATACCATATATGAATTGGTATGAATGAAGGAAAAAACAAATTGGGGGGAAACAAACCCACAAACATACTTTTACCTAAAGACCCATAGTTCATGAAATATATGAACTTTCATAATATTTAAGAACTTCAAGATGGGTATGAAAGTTGAATGTCCAAATATATCAAAGTCCCAACAGAATTATGTGCTATAAGACAACAGCCCAGCAAAAATAGCAAATGTATTAACTCCCAGATTATGTTTCCTGAAGGAACTGGTCTCCCTTGCGTCCAAGCAACGCTGTGACCAATGTGTAAATGTGTACCTTTGTGTGTGTGTGTATGTGGCGTGATTTCCCACACTGATTTACATCTCTATTGTCCATGACTGGGGAGGTCTGCATCCACCTTTTCCAAAGGCATGACAAATCTTCCCTCATCCCTCTGCAAGACAAGTCCTCAGGATTTAAACCTCTGGGTCAGAATATGCTACATACCTTGAATGCTAGGGAGAGAAAGGGAAGGGTCTTTTGCCCCTGTCTCCATAGCGGAGGCCAAGTAAGGGTCTTGGTTCCTACCTGAAAACTTACTCCCTTCAAACTCTCTTTTGAGTTTCATTAAATTCAAATCTCTTAATAATAATTTAATAATAACAACTTTAATTCTTTAAAGTTTATAGAAAGGGATAGGAAAGGGAATGACAGGAGCAGAAAGCTTTGAGCCACCCAATTTCCAAATCAAAGATAAAAACCTAACTTTGAGGTGTTTCTTTGTTTTGTTTTTGTAATAAACAGCAACTAATATTATTGTTAGGAGAAATATGGTTAAACTACATCGGCTAAGCAAATAAGCCGATTTTCATACCATCACAAAAGATCCCTTGCAATAAACTACAAATGTTACTAATTCAAAAAATCTGGAGGAAAGGTCAGTCTACACTAGTAAAAAGTTCTAGTTTTGTTCCTTATATAGGACAGGCCAGAATTTTGCTAAATAGAATTAATTAATAGTTCTGCAAAGAAATTATGTGCTATACGCACACATATAGACATGGAGGTCTTAACAAATTCATGGTTTTATCATATCAGTTTTAATGAATACAAATTATCTATAAATCACACACTCTATGCCAAGAGTCGAAAAATATTTTTAAAATTATATTTAAAGCAGATATCTTAGACCCTAGTTTACAAAATTAATTACAATCTCTTTCTCTCTTTTTATATATAGAACAAAAGGCCAAAATTGCATAGTTAGGGACATCCAAGTTAATGAGGTTTTACTGTATGAAAATTTCACATGCTCACAAAAAGTAGTGAGGAATGTTCACGTCACAAAAATGTTATTTTTATCTTAAAAGGAACTTCAAATGGCACTGCTGCACCACTTGGAATCTTACAAAAATCCAAAGCAGAAAAGCAGTAGGTCATTTGAGTTGTGTTACTTGAATGTTCCAGTGCTCACAGAAAAAGCAGAAAGTGAAATGAAACTCTATGGACATGTACAGATCATTTCTGCTATAAGGGCAAGCAAGCTCGTCAGTGGAAAATTTCAGGAGTCACTAACCATTTGTAATTCTACCTTCACATATTTATCCAGAGTAGAATTTTAAGAGTCATGGTTTTCCACAACTCTCTGGCCATAGAGCAATACTTACTTGCCAAGAACTTTACAAGTGGTTATAATTTAGTAAGCCCTCCAATAAAGTCACATGAAATGAAAAAACAAAAAGCTCAAAATTCAGGACTCAACTCATCAATAAACGTGCTTAAGTGAACATAGGCCCACATAGTTTGTCATATTCTGTTTGACAGATTGCCTCAGTACTAAACTTAAAACAGGAGAGGTATCAAAGTTCATGATTTATCGTATTAAAGCTCTGTGATGTAACTATTTTCAGAATCAGATACATCCCCAGTCAAATCCGATTTAATTTAAAAATTCTGGGATCTTAAAGAAGCAGTTAATACAAAGAGAAGAACTATAATACTTAATTTTTTAATGTCTATAGAGGTGAATTCTAAGAAATACCATGTGCTGTCATAATTAGAAAATAGCATTATATACAAAACTTGCTCATCAATACTGCACTGTATTTCAGAAAATATATAGAAGACTAAAAACTGGTGAAATGATGAGTAGGGCTGGAGAACAATCAAAAAGCCTAGTAAGGACTACTTTTCTTCCCCCAGGTTAATTTTTAGAAAAGTAATTTTAATAGCAGTTAACACTACAAAAATTTGGTATGTGTCATAATATCTATAATGCAGATATCAGCTAGTCTAAACGACACAGATATTCAGTGTATGGATACCAATGCCATTTTGTGAGAGGTCATCCCAATAAGCTTGAAGTAAACTAGGTGTGCAAGATTAACAGAGAATTAATTACATATCAGTTTAATAACTAAACCACAGAGCTTTATAACAAGTTTATTAAATATATTCCAAAAGTACTTACTTTATTTCTGTGGGGGGCTATCATTTGCCTATTCTAATAAAAACAGTGAATTTTTTCTGTGAAGTTTAAAATAGCTTGGTGGTATAAAATACATTACAGTAGATGTCAATATTTGGGCATAAAATACCAAAAGAGAAACCAGCTTTCATGTTCACACTAATAAAACAGGCCTACTCTCCCTGTGCAGCACCAGTTTAAGACTAAAATTGATGCAAGTTACATGAGTGACCTAATTCAATCTGTAAGAAAATTTTAAAAATCACCTTTGACATCTGTAATGCCAAGAAAACAACAGATCACAATGTGATAAAACAAAAATTACCCAAGGGATTTGTTCCTTACCTGACTCCTACCCCTGCCCAACTCCCACCCCCATATCCTTGAGAGAGAAGCTTTTTCCACAAAATTGTAACAACTGGCTTCCACTTGTCTGGGCAAAGCTTCAGTTCAGCTAGACAGAGCTCAAACTTGTAAAACTGAGTGTAACTGTACAGTGAATACCACTGCCTCACCTGTAAACCACACACATGCAAAAACACCTAAGAAGATCACCTTACCTTTAGGTTTTTATTCTAGCTCTTAAAAGAATAACTTTCTAAGAAAATTAAAGAATAGTCTAGCAAAACAATTTCATATATCTCCAAAAGAAACACATAACTTCCACAGCAAAATACATGATTGTATTTAGATTATGCCTTCCAAAACCCCTCATATTTTAGTGATTTAGATTCTTACTTCTTATTCCTTTTTATAATAACTTAAAAATTTTTTTTTGCCTTGCTAACACATCAGTACCTACTATATGCATAGACTATAAAACTTACCTAAAGGAAATATGTTAAATTAAAATGGACAATTTGTCTTTGAACTCACAGATTTTAAACAAACAGTTTTTGCAAGATTTTTCTGCCTTAAGAAAAATGGCCAACTTATATTTAAGGACCAAAGACATGAATTTCATCCCAAAACTCAACTCAATGGTTCAACGAACAAAATTCAAATAAATGATAACCACCTATGAGAAAACAGCTTATCTTAAACACACAGAATGTTGTGTAATTATTTACCATTGGTGAACAAATTCATTAGATGAGACTTTAGAATGTCATTATTAAGTAATAATGTAAAACTATTAGGTGAAGGTGTTTTAGAAAAAGGAATCAAAAGGCTAAAAGATCTATATGTCTAAAACAAACATGCAAAACCATACTACAGGCAAGTTTACATCTTGAGTAAGCTATACATAGCTAAATATAAATAAAGGTATAAGTTTTTTTGATCTGATAAATACACAGAATTCAATAAAATTTATATTATCAAATAGTTCAATTTCCTAGAGCATCATAATAAGCAATACTAAAAATAGAATTTTCCCTAGTTCAACATAACCTAATGGTTACAGTATATTGCTTAAAAGAAAGGAAGAGCAGAAATCAGGTTATCAGATAAATTTCACCTTATATAAATTTTAATCACTATTTTTGATAGTACTGATTAGATGCCATGAGTTTTATTATTAGCAAGTTATTTCCAGTTGAATAAAAGCTATATTCTACTAAAATAATTACATAAGCTCTAGCCAAATATAACTGAACAATGAAAATGATATTAACATTTTTCAAACATGCTAACTCCAAATCACTTTACTAAAATACTAACAGTGTAGAAACCTTGTACTCTAATTATTACCATATCTAACAAAAAGAATGCTATGTATCAGTTATTTTGGAAAATACATTTTTAAAAAAAACAAAACTGATAAACCCACTTTAACATGGCTTAGCAGAGACTCAAATATTACTGTACTATTCATTTCACAGTAAAAGAAACCGAGGAACCAAAAACCAGTTCATTAGTTTGGCATACCATATCTAGTATGCTTTTAGATAAAATGACAATCCTAATATCTTGCTTTCTTTAATAGTCTATTACCAAAGCATCTGTATACACAGTTCTATAAAAAATACTAGGAATTCAAATGAGCAATTAATGGGAGGAATTTCTTCTAGGTCTCCTTCTTTGATGAAAACTTTCCAAGGTTTCATATGTTGTTCTAAAGAGTGGTCCAAAAATTTCAAAAGCCTTGTGCCTCATCCTAAACGCAAAATCTTCCAGTAGCAGGATCAAGACAAAACTTAATTTCAAAGTCTTGCATCATAAATTGAAAAAAAAAAAAAAAAGTTTCTTCTATTAACTCTAGATTTATATAAATGGTTGTGGAATATTTTTTGAAAAAAAATTCAGATGGAAGAAAGTTACCTTTTGGTTCCATCTGTAAATTCAGTAATGCAATTTCAAGGAGCTACTTCAATACTTTAAAAAAATATAAATATTAAAACAGGAAAGTTTTTCTCTCAGACCTCAAGTTTCTATGTCAAAAGTGTAGAAACCAGCAATCTAAGCCCTTAATCACATTGGCTGTCAGCAGAGAGAGTAGCTGATTCAGATGATATGTTCCTTACTTCATAGTTCAATTTAATCATAAAGGTATGCTACCAGCATTCAAATAAATGCAGCTTCATCCGTTCATCAAAATACTTCCTGTCATTTACTAATAGAATCCAGCTTGGAATTGATAACTGTATATCAACAGTGTTGAGACAGGAGTCTTCGAAAAAATTTTCAGTCTTCTGGAAAGCCAAAGAAGTAAAAAGGTGCTCATAATAGCCATTTTGATGAATCCAAACAGACGAATGAAGAAATTACTACTCTACAGACTATCTTAACCAAATGGAATCGCTTCAGTTTCTAGCACTGTGGAACTATCAGACCCTGCCTCAATGTTTTCACCTATTAACGTTACCTTATTAGGGTTGACTTTGAGCCAGTTAGACTTCATTCCGGAGATTTCTGACAAAAAAATGAGACATCTGGGGTATTGCTCCTCCTAGATTAGATGAGAAGGGAAGGTATAGCTGGGTGTTGTTTTGCTAACTGTGCATCTTGACCTTAGCAGAAGATATAAAGTATGGGGCTCATTATCAAGATATCTATTTTGTTGGCTGTTTTTTCTTTTCTTTTGTCCCAACTATTGGCTTTCAAATATTCACTTTAGCTTTCATAAGCAAGGTTACTCATGGAAAGGACTCCAATTTTTCATCTAGGCATCTTCACTATGGAATTCTTTAATTTTCAGTTCCAAGAGGCTTGCAATGGCAAAGCAGATGATTTGCATGTGACAGCATGCAGCTCAGAGCATGACTTAAGCAAAAGAAAAAATCTGATATTGTGTTTGGTGTCGATGTTGCAGACTTGGAGAAGACGAATGCACTGACTCAGTGTTGGAAGTACACAGGCCTCTTGTCATGGCTATCTGTATTCAAATTCATTTTGATATTTGTTAGTAAGCCAAAAGCCAAGCCCAAGTCAACACACATATTTTAGGTTCATTTTTCGAAGTTAAAAAAAAAAAGATACTCACAGTTTCATACTAAACTTTAGATATGTGAAAATTCATTGCCTCATATATTATTCTCAGTTTAAGCACTTTTTCTACTACTCAGTGATTTTATAAAGAAATCAAATATATGTAACTGATAATTTCAAGAAGTTAAAAAGATGCATACTGACTACTACTTAAACTATGTGAACTGAACTTCCCATGTGGATTTTTTTTTCTGTACCAGGTAAAGCACCAAAATATCAGGGCCTTTGTCATAATTTTAGCAATCTTCATAATTCAGAGCTGCTTAACAAGCAGCTCCTCACCCAATATTAATAACAAGAAATAGCTGGCAATTAATAGTCAGATCTTCCATCTCATCTTTTTCATTTTTTCATGAAACTTCCTCAAGAATTCCTAAAACAGAATTAAAAGATAAGTTCTAAAACTCAATGAATCCTGATAACTTCAGTTTCTCTAAAATAAGGTTGTTTTACAACAAAGGCATTCATCAGCAGTGTTAAATCTTGTGGACCTCAATAAATTGTTTGTTTCAAAGGAACACCAGTCCTATCAACATAGTCTTCCAAAGAATGTAAGGCTGACTTTCCAACTCCAAAGTTGCCGGCTTTCGAGTAACTTCTATTCATTGAAATGGTAGGCACAAACCTATTTTTATCAATGTTAATTACAAAGCTTATAAGAAATTTACCCTTATGAGTAGTAGTTTCATAATTCTCATAATCTGCTTCATTTAAATAAATTGAAAAATAATTCCATGGAAACATTACTAGTTAAATCTCCCAACAGTTATTAAAAGAGGTAACTCCATAAAGAATATTTACCTAGCTATTTCTAGATGCTGCTTAACACAATATAACCTGTATTTTAAAACTGAAACACATCATATCAGTTGCACGGGAGGCCACAGTATCAGAACAACAGCTGATATACGCATGCTGCAAAATCTGATCCATTCTTGTCTAAAACATTATTAAGAGACAAAACTTTTTAATTAACATATTCATACCTTCACTGATCTGGTTCTCTGATGAAATCACACTTCCTGAGGGCAAGGAACCAACTGTACTTGAGCCTTCCAAAGTCTGCCCCTTCTCAAAACTAAACTCTGGAAGTCTTGGAGCCTGGGGTCTGGTTTTTCTTGCAGGATTCAAGAAAAAACAGTAGGCACAACGAAAAGCTGCAGAGAATTTAAAAAAACAAAACAAAAACCATAAAACCAAAGAAATTTTAAGGACTAATCAAGTAACTCTCAAGATTACTTTTACAAACAGTCAAAGAACCCTTCAAAAGTTACTTAGCCCTTGTGAAATTACTCGTGGTTTTAATAATATTATGGCAGGTGTTCTAACCAAAGTTTATTTTAAAGCATACTTTCTAATTATTATTAAAATTATAATATCAATTTAAAGCAGAAAAGATAATAAGTTACATAGCAGGTTAACTAATAGCAAAACAATATTAATAATGATCTAAATGTGTTACAGATATTACATTTCTAGTCACCGGAATCATTAGGTATCTTAAAATCCAGAACTTTGCTCACTTGACCCAAAAGATGTAGTATGTCATATTTGAGAAGCATAATTAATCTAGTTCAATATTTTTAAGTACTAGTAGCTGCACATAAAAATATTCTGAGGAGCTTTAAAAAAAATGCTGATTCCTGGACCCCACCCCAGACCAATTAAAGCAGATTATTTGTAGGTGGGACCTGGGCATCACAATTTTTAAAAGCTCTTCACGTGATTCTGATGCACAGTGAAGTTTAAGAACAACTGGCCTAGGGACTTCCCTGGCGGTCCAGTGGTTAAGACTCCGTGCTTCCAATGCAGGGGAAGTGGGTTCGATCCCTGGTCGGGGAACTAAGATCTCACATGCTGTACCGCACGGCAAAAAAAAAAAAAAAAAAAAAAAAAGAACAACTGTATACTGTACGAAGAAAAAAACCTGAGTTGTCTTTCTTGCTTTGCTCTGTGTTCTACAATATGCCTGAACAACATATAAAGAGTAGTACCTAAAATAAAATGGCATTACATGGGAATTGGCATAGAATGAAATATTTAAAACATTTAAATCTAACTGCCAAATAATTCTTACCAATGTATTCAAATTCTTCTTTCAAAGCCATGCCATTGTGAGAAAAACACTGCTGACATATAAGGGCATACCTACACCAAAAGGAAAAATGAATAGACCAGTTACAAATGCAGATAAAACCCATGGGAGAGGCTACTTTAGCCATCACAGCTAAAGTACACAGTACATAGCATTTAATATAGCTAAATGTGTCATAGTAGATTAGATATTACTTATAAAACAATAAACAATACTCTTTAAACATGCTAACAGTCAAAATTTCAACTATTTTAAAATATAATTTATACATCAAATTAAAAATAAACTAAGAAACACTCAAATGAAAATATTCTTACTAAGTAAGCAGAAACATATTTGATAACAGAACACTTAAATTTTAATGTTTTCTAACACATAGTCCTGGGAATGACAGACCCCAAATCTGTGGTCAGATAAGACTGGAAAAGATGAAACCTCTTAGAGATTCACAGTGAGTATTATTAAAACCTCTGAGATGTCTTGTAGTAAAGAAATGAATTTAATTTTGTTTAGTCCAGTCCAAAGGTTAATTTCTGTACATCATGATTCCTGTATCTATCCCAGTTACACTTAAACATCTTCTGCATTTTCTACTTATGTAATCTTTCTGTTCTCTGCATATGTACTTAACAAATACTTGGCCCTATCAAACAACATTCTATCTGTTTTGGATAACATATAAATTTTTACATTAACATTAAATTCTAGTCCCTTTATTAAAATGATAATATTACAATAACCTTGTCAAATATTTACTCTAAGAATATCCCAAGAATTACTTAAAAGTCTATACTATGACAATTGCTTTGCTCACATCATACCTATAATCCTACAGTTATTACAAGGATCAATTAAGATAATAACTGGAAAAGCATTTTGGAACTGTAAGTGCCAAATACATTAAATTGTCCTCACTGTTATTAAAATTATCACCATCAAGTCCAGTACTCACATTTATAAAACTCCATTTCTAACAACCTACCAACTTTTCACTATTTACATGCTCTTCAAGTTCAAAAGAGTCAATGAAATGATTCAATTTCTCTAAAAATTACCTTATAGTGCAGTTACAACATAGCAGAGTTACAATATTTTTTCTGTTTTAAATGTTTTATCTAGATACTTTAAGCTACTACTGAAAAATAATTGAATATGTACTCTTTTGCAGGGCTATAAAATACTCCATTACGTTCTAAAATCAGGAAACAAGAACCACAAAGTTGTAGAACATCTAGTACATGTGCACACACACATACCCTAACCAATAAACTTTTCTTTATTTTCATTTATCTACCACCCTAGTAAACATTACCTGTTCTGTGGACCATCACCAACTAAATATTCAACAATTCTATCCAGAGCACCTCGTTCTCGGGGCAGAATAGGTCTTGCTAAAGGTGGACCAGGAGGATGAAGACCTAGTAAATAAATAAATATATATATAACTTATACGTATAAAATACATTTAAACTTTAATTCAGTTGCCAAAAACTACCTATGCTTGTCAGAACTTTTAAATGATTTTAACAAAACAAAAATAATATTGTTATTAACCTCTGTATTCAAATTTTCATTAAAAATACTGCACTACAAAAAATACATTTATACATGTGCTATATTAGAACCAGGAACATAATCTATTAAGGAATAAAGCTATGTTGAGTTCTGTACAATTAATTTTTAAAATGCTCAGACTCTTAAAAGTTTATGTAATAATAAACTAGGGGACTTCCACTTTGTACCACAATAGAATAACCAGGGTCAGATTTAATCTTCCCACCTAAAACAACTAAAATACTGTGTAAAATATATGATGCAATGGTTTTAAAGACACTGGATATCAGGCAATGTAGGATAAAGATTTCTGAAAGACAAAAAGCAAATAAGATGAGCCCACTGCCAACAGCCAACTGCCCCCAACCTGTTGCCTGGAGAGAATTTCCAGGTAGCAACTCAGGCAGGGTAAATCCAGGTGAAGTTCATCAGTCTCCTTGAGTTGAGGAGATAAAGCTGGAACTCTGGGGAGGCCAAGGCAGGTTGAGTTCACTGGAAAGAGTACCAGAGAGGAGAGAATGCACAGAGCAAGAACACCAAAGATCTGCCCAGGATGCATATGAGGAAGACTACCTGAGGACAGAGAAGTAACTGCCCCAAAATATTAAAGCTACCAGTGCTCACATGGGATCAAAAATATCACATTAAAAAAAAAAATAAAAAAAAAAATCACACGTTCCCACCAGCCAGGGTGGAAAACTTCATAACTCACAGGTCATCGGGTAAGTATTCAGAGGAGCTTTGTATAGGAATATGAAAACATCCTGTACCCAATAAGGTTAAATCTACAATGTCTGACATCAGATAAAAAATTATTAGACATGCAAATTAGCAGGAAAATACAACCCATATGAGAAAAATCAATCAAAAGTGACCCAGAAATGACAAACATGACAGCATTAATAGACAAATATATTAAAACACTTATTATGACTATATTCCATATGCTTGAGAATCCAGAGGAAAGATTTAATATGTTAAGTAGAGACATGAAAAAAATCTAAAAGATCCAAATTGAACCTCTATAGATGAAATCTATAATTTCTTGATTAAAAAATCCACAGATGAAATGAATAGCAGTTTGGACATTACAAAAAAAAATTAGTAAACTTGAAGACAGAGCAACAGAAACCATACAAAATGAAACACAAAGTCTAAAAAGATTTTAAAATGAACAAATCATCAGTGAGCTGTGGAACAACCTCAAGCACCTAGTATACATATAACTGAAGTTCAGAAGAGGAGAGAGAGGGAAAGAAAAATATGTTTGAAGAAATAATGCACAAAAATTTTCCAAATTGGATGAAAACTGTAAACAAACACACAGACCCAAGAATATCAACAAACCCTAAGCAAAAGAAACATAAATAATATTGTGCCAAGGCACAGCATACTCAAACTGCTTAAAACCAGTGATAGAGGGAAAATCTTAAAAGCAGTCAGAAAAAGATACATTATATACAGAGAAACAGAGATAAGAATGACAGATTTCTCATCAGAATATAAGCAAGCCAGAAGACAGTGAAACAGTATCTTTAAAGTTCTGAAAGAAAAACTATCAAATTAGAACTCTGTATTAATGAAAACATCTTTTAAAAATGAAGGCAAAATGAAGACTTTTTTTGGACATACAAAACTGAAAGAATTCATCACTAGCAGAACTGTACTACAAGAAATGTTAAAAGAAATCCTTCAGGCAGAAGACAAATGACATCAGACAGAAAGCTGGATCTACACAAAAGAAAGAGGAGTACCTGAAATGGTTACCATGTGGGTAAATATATAAAATTTATTATTTAAATCACTTTAAAAAATAATCAGTGGCTTAAAGAAAAAGTAATACATGATTTCCCTTCCTGTCCAAAATTTCCCATGAAAGCTTTTGTAAGCCAAAATGGCATAAAGTGAAGAAGCAATTACCTTAGGATACATCTTGCTAATGGATGCACAAAACAAATTGAGATAAAACACAGATGTTCACAGACAAAGTTCAAAGCTATGGCGGCTTGAGGCTGAGATGCTGAGTGTAGTTCCCAGGGAAGGAGCTTGGTGGTGCCACTCTTGCTGCTCAGGATGTGCGCTGCCTCTATAACAGCTCACTGCAAAACAAACGCTGAACGCTATTTTTGCTTTCCACCTTTTTTTGTAAAAGCGAAAACCTTCTTCCGATTTCTTTCAGTTACTGAAAACAGGTACTAATGTAGGTCTTTCATAAAAGCAAAGTGGTGTAAAGTGAACTTTCAAAATGTGCGGGATATCTGTAATTTCTTCTGGGGTTTATAATACATATATAAGCAAAATGTATGACAACAATAGCACAAAGGCCAGAAGGAGAGAAACATAAGTACACTGTAGTTTGATTCGTAAACTATGTGAGAACTGGTATCATATTACTTGAGATGAACTGTGACAAATTAAAGATACATACTGCAAACTCTAGAGTACCTGCTAAAATAACAAAAACAAAAAAGCACTATCGCTGATAAGGCAACAAAAAAAATTAAATGGAATCATAAAAGACACTCAACCCACAAGAAGGCAGAAAACAGGAGAAAGGGAGCAGAACAGATGAGACAAATAGAAAAAAAAAATAGCACAATAAAAGATTTAAACTCAAACCTAAACATACTAATCATTACATTAAATGTATGTGGCCTGAACATCCTCACTATAAGGCAAAGACTGTCAGAATGTATAAAAAAGCAAGACCCAATAGGTGCTGCTTACAAAAACCCCATTTTAAATATAAGGACACAAACAGGTTAAAAGTAAATGACAGGAAAAAATATATAAATACACTAACACTAATCAAAAGAAACCTGGAGCACTTGTATTAATAGCAATCAGAGTAGATTCTGGAGCAAAGAATATAATCAGGGATGAAAAGAGTAATTTCATAATGACAAGAAGTCAATTCATCAAGAAGACATAATAATCCTAAACATATATGTGCATCATAACAGAGTTTCAAAAACTAACAGAACTACAAAAAGAAACAAAGACACAATTATAGTCAGAGATTTCAACAGCATTCTCTCAATAATTGACAGAACAAACAGACAGAAAATCATTAATGACGTACAATACTATCTACTACCAACTTGACCTAATTGACATTTATAGCCATTCTACCCAACAGGAACAGAATATATATTCCTTTCAAGTGAATATAAAACATACACCAAGACAAATGATAGTATGAGGTATAAAACAAGTCTCAATACACTTAAGAAGATTCAATAATATAAAGTATGTTTTCTGATAACAATAGAATTAAATTAGACATCAGCAACAAAAAGACATCATGAAAATATCCAAATTTTTGGAGACTAAATAATAAGAGATATAAAAAATCCAGGCTTTAAAAAAAAATCAAAAAAGAAATTACAAATCATTTTTAACTGAATGAAAACAAACAAACAAAAAACATGTCAAATTTATGACATGCACCTAAAGCAATACTTAGAGGAAAATTTATAACACTAAACACTATACCACTAAACACCTACAAAACAGGATAGGCCTAAAATCCATGAATTCAGCTTCCACCTTAAGAACCACAAAGGAAACAGCAAATGAAACCTGAAGTAAACAGAATAAAGGAAATAATAAAGATCAGAGAGGGAATTAATAAAAGAGAAAATACAAAAATAACAGAGAAAAGCTAGTTCTTTGAGAAGACCAATTGAATTGATAAACCTCTAGCCAGACTAATCAGGGAAAAAAAAAAAAAGGAAGATACAAAATACTAACATTAAGAATGAGAGGGACTTCCCTGGTGGCGCAGTGGTTAAGAATCGTCTGCCAATGCAGGGGACACAGGTTCGAGCCCTGATCCAGGAAGACCCCATATGCCAAGAAGCAACTAAGCTCGTGAGCCACAACTACTGAGCCTGTGGTCTAGAGCACGCAAGCCACAACTACTGAGCCCGTGCACCGCAACTACTGAAGCCCAGGCACCTAAAAGCCTGTGCTCCACAACAAGAAAGCCACTGCAGTGAGGAGCCTGCACACTGCAACGAAGAGCAGCCCTCACTTGCTGCAACTAGAGAAAGATCGCGCGTAGCAATGAAGACCCAATGCAGCCAAAAATAAATAAATGAATAAATAAATAAATTCATAAAAAACAGAATGAGAGAAATGACATAAATAGAGATAGTAAAAATATTAAAAGAATAAGAAGGGTATATTATGAATAACTTTATGCCAATAAATTCTATAAGTTAGATGAAATAAATTCCTTGAAAGACTACCAAACTACCACAACTCACTCAACAAGAATTAGACAACTATTCAATTTGTTAACATTTTGTTAAGAATTTTTGCATCCATGTTCATGAGGGATATTAGTCTGTAGTTTTCCCTTTAAAAAATTGAATTTTTAGTTAAAAAAAAAACCTTCCACAAAGAAAACACCAGGCCCAGGTACTTTAACCTGTAAAATTTTAATTTATTATTAAGAAATAATACCAGACCACAGCACAGACAGCAGAAGCAAGAAGAACTACAATCCTGCAGCCTGTGGAACAAAAACCACATTCACAGAAAGAAAAACAAAATGAAAAGGCAGAGCACTATGTACCAGATGAAGGAACAAAATAAAACGCCAGAAAAACAATTAAATAAAGTGGAGATAGGCAACCATCCAGAAAAAGAATTCAGAATAATGATAGCAAAGATGATCCAGGACCTCGGAAAAAGAATGGAGGCAAAGACTCAGAAGATGAAAGAAATGTTTAACAAAGACCTAGAAAAATTAAAGAACAAACAAACAGAGATGAACAATACAATAACTGAAATGAAAAATACACTAGAAGGAATCAATAGCAGAATAACTGAGGCAGAAGAACAGATAAGTGACCTGGAAGACAGAATGGTGGAGTTCACTGCCAAGGAACAGAATAAAGAAAAAAAAAATGAAACGAAATGAAGACAGCCTAAGGGACCCCTGGGACAACATTAAACACACCAACATTCGCATTATAGGGGTCCCAGAAGAAGAAGAGAGAGAGAAAGGACCCAAGAAAACATCTGAAGAGATTACAGTTGGAAACTTCGCTAACATGGGAAAGGAAATAGCCACCCATGTCCAGGAAGCGCAGAGAGTCCCATACAGGAAAAACCCAAGGAGAAACATGCCAAGACACATAGTAATCAAACTGACAAAAACTAAAGACAAAGAAAAATTATTAAAAGCAATAAGGCAAAAACGACAAATAACATACAATGGAACTCCCATAAGGTTAACAGCTGACTTCTCAGCGGAAACACTACAAGCCAGAAGGCAGTGGCATGATGTATTTAAAGTGATTAAAGGGAAGAACCTACAACAAAGATTATTCTATCCGGCAAGGATCCCATTCAGATTCAACAGAGAAATCAAAAACTTTACAGACAAGCAAAAGCTAAAAACATTCAGCACCACCAAACCAGAACTAAAACAAATGCCAGAGGAACTTCCCTAAGTGGGAAACATAAGAGAAGAAAAGGACCTACAAAACCAAACTCAAAACAATTAAGAAAATGGTAATAGGAACATACACATCAATAATTACCTTAAATGTGAATGGATTAAATGCTCCAACCAAAAGACACAGGCTTGCTGAATGGATACAAAAACAAGACCCACATACATGCTGTCTACAAGAGACCCACTTCAGACCTAGGGACACATACAGACTGAAAGTGAGGGGATGGAAAAAGATATTCCATGCAAATGGAAATCAAAAGAAAGCTGGAGTAGCGATACTTATATCAGATAAAAAAGACTTT
Source organism: Balaenoptera physalus (assembly GCF_965194825.1). Taxonomy (NCBI): domain Eukaryota; kingdom Metazoa; phylum Chordata; class Mammalia; order Artiodactyla; family Balaenopteridae; genus Balaenoptera; species Balaenoptera physalus. The sequence continues at coordinate 69,023,012 of NC_138885.1, forward strand.
ACATAAAGAATGTTACAAGAGACAAGGAAGGACACTACATAATGATCAAAGGATCAATCCAAGAAGAAGATATAACAATTATAAATATGTATGCACCCAACATAGGAACACCTCAATACATAAGGCAACTGCTAACAGCTCTAAAAGAGGAAATCGACAGTAACAGAATAATAGTGGGGGACTTTAACTCCTCACTTACACCAAAGGAAAGATCATCCAGACAGAAAATTAATAAGGAAACACAAGCTTTAAATGACACAATAGACCAGATAGATTTAATTGATATTTATAGGACATTCCATCCAAAAACAGCAGATTACACTTTCTTCTCAAGTGCGCACGGAACATTCTCCAGGATAGATCACATCTTGGGTCACAAATCAAGCCTTGGTAAATTTAAGAAAACTGGAATTATATCAAGCATCTTTTCCGACCACAACACTATGAGATTAGAAATCAATTAAAGGGGAAAAAACATAAAAAACACAAACACATGGAGGCTAAACAATATGTTACTAAATAACCAAGAGATCACTGAAGAAATCAAAGAGAAAATCAAAAAATACCTAGAGACAAATGACAATGAAAACACGATGATCCAAAACCTATGGGATGCAGCAAAAGCAGTTCTAAGAGGGAAGGTTATAGCAATACAATGCTACCTCAAGAAACAAGAAAAGTCTCAAGTAAACAATCTAACCTTACACCTAAAGTAACTAGAGAAAGAAGAACAAACAAAACCCACAGTTACTACAAGGAAAGAAATCATAAAGATCAGAGCAGAAATAAATGAAACAGAAACAAAGAAAACAACAGCAAAGATCAATACAACTAAAAGCTGGTTCTTTGAGAAGATAAACAAAATTGATAAAACTTTAGCCAGACTCACCAAGAAGAAGAGGGAGAGGACTCAAATCAATAAAATTAGAAATGAAAAAGGAGAAGTTACAACAGACACTGCAGAAATACAAACCATCCTAAGAGACTACTACAGGCAACTCTGTGCCAATAAAATGGACAATTTGGAAGAAATCGACAAATTCTTAGAAAGGTATAACCTTCCAAGACTGAACCAGGAAGAAATAGAAAATATGAACAGACCAATCACAAGCACTGAAATTGAAACAGTGATTTAAAATCTTCCAACAAACAAAAGTCCTGGACCAGATGGCTTCACAGGTGAATTCTATCAAACATTTAGAGAAGAGCTAACACCCATCCTTCTCAAACTCTTCCAAAAATTTGCAGAGGAAAGAACACTCCCAAACTCATTCTATGAGGCCACCATCACCCTGATACCAAAACCAGACAAAGATGTCACAAGGAAAGAAAACTACAGGCCAATATCACTGATGAACACAGATGCAAAAATCCTCAAACAAAATACTAGCAAACAGAATCCAACAACACATTAAAAGGATCATACACCATGATCAAGTGGGGTTTACCCAAGGAATGCAAGGATTCTTCAATATATGCAAATCAATCAATGTGATACACCATATTAACAGACTGAAGGATAAAAACCATATGATCATCGCAATAGATGCAGAAAAAGCTTTTGACAAAATTCAACACCCATTTATGATAAGAACTCTCCAGAAAGTGGGCATAGAGGGAACCTACCTCAACATCATAAAGGCCATATATGACAAACATCATTCTCAATGGTGAAAAACTGAAAGCATTTCCTCTAAGATCAGGAACAAGACAAGGATGTCCACTCTCGCCACTACCATTCAACATAGTTTTGGAAATCCTAGCCACGGAAATCAGAGAAGAAAAAGAAATAAAAGGAATACGAATTGGAAAAGAAGAAGTAAAACTGTCACTGAAGTAAAACTGTCAGGAAAACTGTTTGAAGATGACATGATACTAAACATAGAGAATCCTAAAGATGCCACCAGAAAACTACTAGAGCTAATCAATGAATTTGGTAAAGTTGCAGGATACAAAATTAATGCACAGAAATCTCTTGCATTCCTATACACTAATGATGAAAAATCTGAAAGGGAAATTAAGGAAACACCCCCATTTACCACTGCAACAAAAAGAATAAAGTACCTAGGAATAAACCTACCTAGGGAGACAAAAGACCTGTACGCAGAAAACTATAAGACACTGACGAAAGAAATTAAAGATGATACCAACAGATGGAGAGATACACTATGTTCTTGGATTGGAAGAATCAATATTGTGAAAATGACTATACTACTCAAAGCAATCTACAGATTCAATGCAATCCCTATCAAATTACCAATGGCATTTTTTACAGAACTAGAACAAATCATCTTAAAATTTGTATGGAGACAGAAAAGACCCCAAATGGCCAAAGCAGTCTTGTGGGAAAAAAACGGAGCTGGAGGAATCAGACGCCCTGACTTCAGACTATACTACAAAGCTACAGTAATCAAGACAATATGGTACTGGCACAAAAACAGAAACACAGATCAATGGAACAAGATAGAAAGCCCACAGATAAACCCCATGCACATATGGTCACCTTATTTTTCATAAAGGAGGCGGGAATATACAATGGAGAAAAGACAGTCTCTTCAATAAGTGGTGCTGGGAAAACTGAACAGCTACATGTAAAAGAATGAAATTAGAACACTCCTCAACACCATACACAAAAATAAACTCAAAATGGATTCGAGACCTAAATGTAAGACTGGACACTATAAAACTCTTAGAGGAAAACATAGGAAGAACACTCTTTGACATAAATCACAGCAAGATCTTTTTTGATCCACCTCCTAGAGTAATGGAAATAAAAACAAAAATAAACAAATGGGACTTAATGAAACTTAAAAATTTTTGTTTTAGCAAAGCAAACTACAAACAAGACGAAAAGATAACCTTCAGAATGGGAGAAAATATTTGCAAACGAATCAACAGACAAAGGATTAATCTCCAAAATATATAAACAGCTCATGCAGCTCAATATTAAAAAAAAACAAACAACCCAATCAAAAAATGGGCAAAAGACCAGATAGACATTTCTCCAAAGAAGACATACAGATGGTCAAGTAGCACATGAAAAGCTGCTCAACATCACTAATTATTAGAGAAATGCAAATCAAAACTACAGTGATGTATCACCTCACACCAGTTAGAATGGGCATCATCAGAAAATCTACAAACAACAAATGCTGGAGAAGGTGTGGAGAAAAGGGAACCCTCTTGCACTGTTGGTGGGAATGTAAATTGATACAGCCACTATGGAGAACAGTATGGAGGTTCCTTCAAAAACTAAAAATAGAATTACCATATGACCCAGCAATCCCACTACTGGGCATATACCCAGAGAAAACCATAACTCAAAAAGACACATGCACCCCAATGTTCACTGCAGCACTATTTACAATAGCCAGGTCATGGAAGTACCTAAATGCCCACTGACAGACAAATGGATAAAGAAGATGTGGTACATATATAGAATGGAATATCAGCCATAAAAAGGAACGAAATTGGGTCATTTGTAGAGACGTGGATGGACCTAGAGACTGTTATTCAGAGTGAAGTAAGTCAGAAAGAGAAAAACAAATATCATATATTAACGTATATATGTGGAATCTAGAAAAATGGTACAGATGAACCAGTTTGCATGGCAGAAATGGAGACACAGATGTACAGAACAAATGTATGGACACCAAGGGGGGAAAGCGGGTGGGGGGGTGCGATGAATTGGGAGATTGGGATTGACATATATACACTAATATGTATAAAACAGTTAACTAATAGAACCCGCTGTATTAAAAAATAAAATAAAATTCGAAGAAAGAAATAATACCAGTTCTACACAAACTTGTCCATAAAATTAAAAATGAGAAAATACTTTCTCATAGTGAGGCCAGCATTACTCTGATACCAAAACCAGAAAAAAAAATTACAAGAAAAAACAAAAAACAAAAACAAAACTACAGACCAATATCCCTAAGGAAAATTGATGTAAATATTTCTAATGAAATTTTAGCAAATTGAACCCAACAATATATATAAAATAATAAAACATCATGACCAAGTGAAATTTATCTCAGGAAAGCTAGGTGGTTTAACATCTAAAAATCAGTGTTAAAAAAACATATCAGGGACTTCCCTGGTGGAGCTGTGATTAAGAATCCGCCTGCCGGCCTTCCCTGGTGGCGCGGTGGTTAAGAATCTGCCTGCCAATGCAGGGGACACGGGTTCGAGCCCTGGTCCGGGAACATCCCACATGCCGTGGAGCAATGAAGCCCGTGTGTCATAACTACTGAGCCTGCGCTCTACAGCCCGTGAGCCACAACTATTAAGCCTGCGAGCCACAATTACTGAAGCCCGTGTGCCTACAGCCCGTGCTCTGCAACAAGAGAAGTCACCACAATGAGAAGCCTGCTCACCGCAACAAAGAGTAGCCCCCACTCGCCGCAACTAGAGAAAGCCCACGCACAGCAACGAAGACCCAACAAAGCCAAAAATAAATAAATAAAATAAATAAATTAAAAAAAAGAATCCGCCTGTCAATGGAGGGGACACGGGTTTGATCCCTGGTCCATGAAGATCCCACATGCCGCAGAGCAACTAAGCCCATGTGCCACACCTACTGAGCCTGCACTCTAGAGCCCACGTGCCACAACTACTAAAGCCCCTGTGCCTAGAGCCTGTGCTCCACAGCAAAAGAAACCACCACAATGAGAAGCCTATATACTGCAACGAGGTATAGCCCCTGCTCGCCGCAACTAGCGAAAGCCCACGCACAGCAACAAAGACTCAGCGCAACCAAAAATAAATAAATAAATTCATTTTTAAAAAATCAATCAGTGTATTTCACCATATGAAATAGTGATGTTAAAACAAAAGAACAAACTAAAACCCTACATGAGCATCTCAATAGATGCAGAAAAAGCACTTGACAAAATCCATCATCTTTTACTGATAAAAACCTTTGTAAATAGGAATGGAAGGGTACTTCCTCAATCTGACAAAGGCTATCTATTAAAAAAAAAAAAACAACAACCCTATAGCTTACATCAGGCTGAAGGAAGAAAGAGTAAATGCTCTCCTCCTAAGATCAGCAATAAGGCAAGGATGTCTGCTCTCACCACTTCTATTTAACACTGCACTAGAGGTTCTAGCTAGTATAATAAGGCAAGAAAAAGAAATCCAGATTTTAAAAGAAGAAGTAAAATTGTCCTTACTTACAATCTGACAGCCTATGTAGAAAATACTATGGAATCTATAAAAAAAAAAAGCTATCAGAACTAACAAGTGAGTTTAGCAATATTACAGGATACAAGATCAATATACAAAAATCAACTCTATTTCTATATATGTTAGCAATGAACAATGGAAATAGTTAATAAAATATCATTTAAAATAGGATAAAAACATGAAAAAATTAGATGTACGTTTAACCCCCCAAAGGTGCAAAACCTATATACTGAACACTGCAAAACATTGTTGAGAGAAACTAGAGAAGATCTAAATAAATAGAGAGATACACTGTGTTCATGTAATAAATTAGCCAGTATCAGAGGAGATGAATGGAGAATGGGGAGTGGAGGAATAACCCAGAATTTAGTTAATGATTACATCATATAAAAACAGTAGCAACAAAGAGTTGCACATTCAAACTTTATGAATTGTAACTCCACAGTCTCTGAAAACTGAAACAGAACTGTGTGCAGGAGATACTCTGAACTGAGAGACTACACTGAAGGCACTGAGAAGTGAGAGAATAAAATAAATAAGATGTGATGTTTGCCTTTGTAAAACAAGGCCAGATAAGAGTAAGATAGGCAGCAATGGAGGTTACGTGGAGACCTCGTAGAAGACTTTGAAACAAAATGCGGTCTTGTTGGAATAAGCCCTGCAATACATGGATAAAAGATTTTCAAAATGACTGTGACAAAAACTTTAAAGCATTAAAAAATGGCTTTAGGGCAGCAATATGGTATTAATATATTAAAAGATAAGAGATTTGTTTTGTAAATAATCACAAATCTAAAGGTTGTTACCATCTTTAAAAAGGCAAATGATGTAGAATTATAGCTAGTAAATGAAATTTAGGTTCTAGAATAAGTTTTTAGTATTACAAATCAGGTACATTTTTCAGATTTCATCAGTTATTGGTATAGTCGTACTAACAACATTCAATCATTATCATCAAAACATTAACTTGAATGCAGACATTAAGTGTCATCCTTCATTACCAAATTTTCAACTTGAATAAACATGCCAAATTAGATTTTGAAAGCATTTAAGCCAACTTAACTTTTTCTGGAGTATTTTACTTCTACATGTTTAAAATGAAAATGTCCAGAAAGGAATCTGGATAAATAAAACAACAGATTTCATAAAACTATCTTAACTCCCTTGCATACTAATAACTTTTAAAATAACACATCTTTGTATTCATGCTGTTATGGGTAACAGTAATTAATAAAAACATCAAGAGCAATCATTGTAGGAATACTGGTCATTTTTACACAGCTTGGCAAATTATCAAGTACCTGCTGGTTATTAATTTCCAAACATATGGGAGCCCTGTGGTAATACACATTAAATTGATTCTCTTCCACAAATATGGCATAATGAAAATATGAATTATTAATCTTCTCTGTAAGAAATCACTTAACTCATTCATACTTTTGGCAATGTACAACTTAAATACAAAGTCTTTTACACGGAAACTAATTAAAAACTTCAGTAAAATATGTTATACTTACATGATCATGAAATGGTAGGCCATTGCTCCTGCTATAATCCTGTTCTTACATGTGCTATTATATAATTTTTATTATTTTATATAAATTGCTAAACTTTAATTTCTTTAAAACTAGTTACACAAATGTATATAACTCATGCATTCTCACAAAAAAAGTTCTTTCATTAAACAACTAAGAGCTTTACTTTACAAATATGGGTATCTCGAATCAACCAGATAACAACTGAAAGATGAATAATTTTCAATCACTTTACTCAACTTCACAAAATATATGGTTGCCTTGGGTGGCATCATTATATGTCAAGTTTAAAAGTATTTTTTCAATAACCAGTAATTAAAAGTTATGCTTTGTATTCATTTCATTTGTAGCTAGCTTTCTTAATGTATTTATTAATTAATAGTTTTCTAGTTTTCTAAAACCTTATGCTGCTTTTTTTGAAGAAAAAGCAGGAAAAAAAGTCTACTGCATTAGTAACATTTAGATTGCTTATTGATTTTATTTCATAAGTCCCCTGAATACCTGATATCAACTACTGACTAGCTTCAAAATCATTATAAATTATATGTAATTAGTCATGAAATATGAAAGTAATCTAAATTAAAATTAAATATTCTAAAATAAGATAAATAATTTACTATCATATTCAATAATCGGACATGGAAATCTACATAAACTAATGTGATCTGCTGATGTAGTGGACTTCCATGTCCCAATCACACTCCAAAAGAAAGTTGCAGGGTAATATAATCTATTACACTCCAAAAATGGGATCTTCCCCTAGAGATCTACAACACTGAAAAAAGAGAATCCAAAGAAATGAAATAGTAGTAAAGGCAGTATGTTATTAATTCAATAGAACTTTATGTTAAAGTATCTGTCAGAAAATACTAAGGTTCTATGGCTTAAAAAAAGAAAAATCTACCAAGCCCACATTAACATTAGTAGTATTATACACCACAACACATGAATATTCTTCCTGAAATATGTTAATTGTCATATTTTAAAATATATATGAAGGGGCTAGCAAAAAGCACGAATATATTCCAAAAATGTTCTCTTCTATCCTCATTTTATATAAATCTGGGACCATTCTAAAGCTGAATATAAAAAGCTATGTTATACTGTTGACTACAGAATACTACAAAGTTTTATTGCCATTTAAACAAAGAAGCCATAACAGTTAAATGAGCTCAAGAAATAGGTTTCAGTATCACAAGGTGCCAGCTGTAAAGAGTTATGGCTAATTGAATATGGAACTCCTGCTTAATCAGATAACTGCTCTGCTATTTCCAAATGAAATGCCATTTCCATACTGTCTGAAAATGGCCCGTTTTATTGGTAACCAGAGAAAACAATATAAACTGTAAATAACATTAAGTGCTCTGTTTACCCATTCCAGGCACTGAAGTAGCAGGGGATCCAAAACGTCTTGGTAACACATTTGACGATAGGGCTGGAATAACAGTTCTTTCTGGGGGTCCACCAGGGGCTGAAGTGTCCTTTGGTGGTCCAGGAGATACTGGAACTTTTGGGGGAGAGCCCTGGCTAGAGCCTGCTGGTGCTGGAGAAAGGTTTCTTTGAGCTGCAGGTCGCTGACGAATCTCTGAGAATAAGAATAAAAAGTATATATTAGGTTCAACATCCAACATACCACCATTAGTCAATATCACAAATGACTTACATTTAATAATGTTTTGTGGCACTAGAAAGCATCTGTAGGGTCAAAACTACTTGTAATAAGAAATCTATAAAATGTGACACTGAAAGCTGACTGTAGAGTACTCCATTTCTGAACCTACAATTCAACTACATGTATATATTTACGCAACAAGCCTTGATCTACCTGCTGATATTCTTTTTCAAAATAAATTCAAATAAAATAAAATCATCACCCAGTTATGTATCATATCTTTTTACAATAATCCTTCCCAAGTTATGGTAAAGAAAGTTTATCAGAATTAGTGAAAACGCCAGTGAAAACTGTAGAATTCTTTTTTCAAGATAAAAAAATGGTAATGCTAAGAAATGAGTAAATAAGTATATTCTGTAATTATCAAGTATTTATGAAGTAATTAATCAAAGTAGTCATAGAAATGCTGAAAAAGTATTCTTTACTATTAGGTACCATTAGCTTCCCATTCTCCTTTATACTATTGCTACCTTTTTGGGTAAACTTTTTTTTTTTTTTTTAATTTTTATTTATTTATTTTTGGCTGTGTTGGGTCTTCATTTCTGTGCGAGGGCTTTCTCTAGTTGCGGCGAGTGGGGGCCATTCTTCATCGCGGTGCGCGGGCCTCTCACTATCGCGGCCTCTCTTGTTGCGGAGCACAGGCTCCAGACGTGCAGGCTCAGTAGTTGTGGCTCACGGGCCCAGTTGCTCCGTGGCATGTGGGATCTTCCCAGACCAGGGCTCGAACCCGTGTCCCCTGCATTAGCAGGCAGATTCTCAACCACTGCGCCACCAGGGAAGCCCCAGGGTAAACTTTTTTTGCCAATACAGTTTACAAAGGAAAACTTCCACTCTGCATAAACAATATATCATCATAAACAAATCTTATCTTTTTGTTGCAAAAATTACAAGAAGTGGGCAAATGTGCCAAATCCAGGCTGCTGCCTCTTTTTGAAACACAATAACGCTGTTGTTCACATACTGTCTATGGCTACTTTAGAAGAGTTGAGTAGTTACAACAGAGACCCTATGGCTCTCAAAGCCATTTACTATATTTACTATCTGGTGCTTTACAGAAAGTTTCATGATCCCCTGCCTACTCGATAACATAAAATTCAATTCTGTCATTCCCTATACCCACCAGTATCTTACTTGAATGTCGATGGTAAGATCTCAAATAAAGATGCACGTCTAGCTTTTTAATTCTACATATCACCTTAAATTATCACAAATCCTGAAACTGTAGGCTAAAATTAAAGAAGTTAAATTTTAATTGGCATGACTGGTAAAAAATACATACTTCCAGAGCAAAATAGTTTAGATTTGGACTCTATTTGGCAGTTAAAGATTTTCATGAAAAGTTCATTGCAATCAAAAGTACAGCTTGAGCATCAGATTTCAGTTTACTATAATCTAGTCTACTAGTTAAGAACCTGGGCCCTGCGGTCAAAAAGGTTTGGTTAGAATCCTGGCTGCAGCTACAAGACCTCAGATGGGCTAACTTCACTAAGTCTCTGTCTCTTTATCTGTAAAATTAGGATAATAATATCCTAACTCAGAATTGTTATGAGAATTAAATAAGATAATATCTGTAAGTTGATAGCTCACATTTATTGAATACATATTTCAGATGACAGTGTTTTCATACAGCTAAGTATTTCAAATCACCATTTATCTGTAATTAGTGGGACCAACTAATTTTCCATTGGTTCTTAATTTAATCTCTAACCTAGCCACTGCAATAATAAATTACAAGCATGTCATCATTATATAAATGGAACTGCCCTTATATTTGGCTACTTTCCTTACAGTTTATAGAAAACTTCAGATTTTACCTAGACTAAGTGTATCTTAATAACTCCTGCAAATTAGCTGGTCACTTAATTATCTTTTATTCACAAGGAACACCTTAAAAGATGGTTACACATTAAGAAAGCCATTAAACGCTGCAAAAGGTACTGAGATCAATGAAATCATATAAAGATCTGGTCACTGGAATTAATTAAAAAAAACAAGGCATCAAATATTGTAAATCATTTCTTTAGCAGATTTTTAGGTAAAACATAACTCAAAAATTACATTTTTCTTCCAGATAAATAAATGCTTAACATTTTTTAGACTATCTTAAAAGTTACTATTATCCTTTCACTTTTTTTTTTTCTTTTTTCTTTAATTAATTAATTTATTTAATTCATTTTTGGCTGTGTTGGGTCCTCGTTTCTGTGCGAGGGCCCTCTCCAGCTGCGGCGAGCGGGGGCCACTCTTCATCGCGGCCTCTCCCATTGCGGAGCACAGGCTCCAGACGCGCAGGCTCAGCAATTGTGGCTCACGTGCCCAGTCGCTCCGCGGCACGTGGGATCCTCCCGGACCAGGGCACGAACCCGCGTCCCCTGCACTGGCAGGCAAACTCCCAACCACTGCGCCACCAGGGAAGCCCCATCCTTTCACTTCTTGAACAAAGACTTGAGACTGCTTCCTCTGAGTGTGCATTTACCCAGTGAAAATTAACTAAGGCACTCTTTTTTTTTAACATCACTCATATGCTACTGAAAGGTAAGGCCTATAACTAACTATTTAACAAAGAACACCATATCTAGCATTCCATAAAAGAGATATGGCTTAATAATTTCTAAATCTAAAATTAGGCAGACAAAAGGGAAAACTGATACAGAAGAGTCAGGAAAGGGAGAAAAAGTTTCAATGTTTACAAAGGAAAAGCAGGTAACAAAGAGTTACAATGACAATGGTTGAAAATAGTTAGCAATACAATACCAAATCTATATTTGGTAAAGTGTTATGGAATATTCTGGTAGTCTCAATTTAAAATATCTAAGATTTATCTACTTTTAGCTACATGGCACTTAAAAATGCTTTGTATTATAATTCTCTTAAAAGGTTTCTAGTACTCAACAAAGTAGTCATATCGGTTATACTGAACATTTCCCACATTTAAACGTAAAATACCATCCCCCAAAAAGATTTACCAAGCATTCTACGTCAGTCTGGTTAAGTATAAGGACTGTCCCATAAAGCCACCTCTTGGCCAGAGGATGTTTTAACATCCTTATCAATGATCAATCAACTATTCAATAAAAATCATACCAAGTATGAGGACATGTCTATAATTTTAAATTCAAAATGAAGCAGACTCAAAATGAGATTAAAAACTACTATTTTATGATAAACAAAAGGAAGAAAACAAAGTTTAAAATAATAAAATAAGATAGTTGTTAAAAGCATAGATTCCGAAATCAAACTGTCTTGATTTAAATTTTAGCTCCACCCTGTTTATTAGATGTGCATGCAGCCTTTTCCAAGTTGACATCTCTCAGTTCAGCTTCCTCACATAATGAGAATACTTACCTCCATGGTTGTTACAAAGAACAAGGGCCTCATTGTCTTCTACTTACTTGACCCTTTGCAGAATATGACAATGGATATCATCCCTACTTACACTTCAGCTTTCTAGATGCCAGTTTAGTTCTGCTTTTAACTTTGATCATTTCTTCTTTTTCCTGGGCTCCTCTTTCTCCATCTACACTTAAATGTTAATGTTCTTATACAGGGGTCCCCAACCACAGGGCCACAGACCAGTATCGTCCACGGCCTGTTAGGAACCGGGCCGCACAGCAGGAGGTAAGTGGCGGGCGAGCGAGTGAAGCTTCATCTGCTTCTCCCCATCGCTTGCATTACTGCCTGAACCATACCCCCACCCCCTACCCCACCCCGGGCCGTGGAAAAATTGTCTTCCATGAAACCTGTCCCTGGTGCCAAAAAGGTTGGGGACAGCTGTTCTTATAGGTCCTCTTACTCTATTTTCTCTCCCTGGGCAATTTCACTTAAACCCATGGTTTCAATAAATATCACCTATACTTCCCAATGACTCCTAATCTGTATCTATAACCTCAACTTTTTTCTAAGCTCCATTTGAAATAATTAACTACCTATAAACCATATCACCTGGATTTAACTCCCACTCAACAGATCCAAAAGCAAATTCATTATCTTCAACACAAACCTACTACTCTGATTCTTATGTTCCTTATCTTGCTTAAAACACTAACATCTAACCAGCTGCTCAAGCTAAAAATCTTTACTCCTCCTTCGACTCCACACTTTCCAAATCTAATAGCCATCAAGTCCTATCAATCTACTCTTAAATCTGAATTATCTCTTAAATCTCTTCCCTTTTCAACTTCTTTGCAATCATCTATCTAGTGTAGGCCCTTATCTCTTACCTATATTAGTTGGTATCCTAATTGACTTCCATGTGTTCAGCCTTGCTCTCGCCAATCCATTCTCCATGTTACAAAAAAGAAAAAACCAAAACCAAACAAACAAAAGCTGTTCTTTTTAAAATGCAAAGCCTCCAGTGGTTCCCATGTTGCATATAAGATAAAGTCCCAAACTCTGTAATGCTTCATACAAAATCCTTCATAATTATCCCTCCCTCACATAAACCCTACCTCCCTTTTTCAGGCATATGGCACTATCTGCAGTCCCTCAAGGTACCAAGGTCTCTTCTTGGTACCTTAGAGTAGACCTTAAGAGTCCTTTCCCACCATGTTCTCAAAGCAAATTGTTATTAAAACATATGCATTGTGATTCGTGACGACCTTCACCGTGGTCCTTGGTATGTTAAGATTATTTACATGTGCATAACTTTTTTAACCATGAGCTAATAGGCAGGAACTGCATCTTTATAGCCCCAGGATGTGGCAAGGCACTGGCACAGAGTATGAGCTTAATAAAGTCTATGAAACAAATTTATGTTCCTCCTGCACTTTAATAACGAACTTCCAACTGCCTATTACCCAACTTACGTGGTATAGTAGGCAGAATAAAGGCCTCCCAAACACATCCATGTCCTCATCCTCAGAAAATATAAATATGTCATGTTACATGCAAGAATAAGTAAGGCGGTACATGGAATAAGACTGTTAATCAACTGAATTTTTGTTGCCTGCTACATTGAGAATTTCAGCCTAATTTCAGGAGACCATACAAAAAAGCTATCTTCAAGCAGAAAATTTTCTAATAATATATACCACTTCCCAGCCTTTAGTTGAGTTTACTTTTTTGTTGTTCTGCTTTTTAAAGAACTATTAAGCAAAATGTACTCTTAATTTATCGAAACATTTATTTTTCTTCATCACCTTGATGATTTATTTCTACTCTAGTTTGTCTCCTACCTCTCTCAATTTTAAACAACCTGCACCTTGCAGTTCACCAAGGTCTCATTTGGTTAATCACTTTTTTACAACATTTAAACAAAATTTATGAATTCTTAAAAAAAATTCCTTTTATTTCCTTTGACAACACACTTATTAAGCAACCACTATGAGCAAAGCACTACTGAATTTAATTCAGAGTTGCAATATAAAGGTGGTAAGCAAAGATAACACAATATTATAACATACACTAATGCAAGGTAAGTGCCACAAAAAAAGGAAACAACAAAATACCATGAAGGGTTCAGGAAGGGGGATATTAAAATCAGTGATGGGATGAAGAAAGGTTTCATGATAATGTTGGCATTTAAGATGAACACAGAAAAATGGATGGGGATAGAAATGCCTTTGTTACCTGTATTAAGGTATATGTGGCAGTTTTAAAATAAGAGTCCAAAATTATTTGAGTCACCTCCATTCAAAGGGAGAAGGAGAATGCCTATGTCCCCTCCCTTGAATCTGTACTACTGCTGTTTAACCAAGAGAATATAGGTGTGCCAGCTTTCAAAACTACTTTCTGTCTTTTGGGTGGCTTGCTCATAGAACCCAGCACCATATTAGGAGCAAGTCCAAGTGGCTCCATTAGAGAGGTCCATGTGGAGAGGAACCAGTGGCCAGCACCAATTTGTCAGTCATGTGAGTAAGCCATCCTGGTAGTAGATCCTCCATCCCCAATCAGGTAGCTCCAACCCATGTGGGGTAGAGATGAGATGTTTCTACCAAACTCTGACGAAATTGTAAATTGATGAGCAAAACAAATGAATGCTGTTTTAAGCCACTAAGTTTTGGAGTGGTTTGTAATACAATAGATAACTACAACAGTATAGCTATAACATGTAAGAACACCCAAAAAAGTGCATTTGCTATTTTATGTTTTCGCAGATTTTCCTTATCAAATGTACATCCCCCAAAACAGCAAAGTATGAAGTATCATTCCATTTACTATCAAGAGCAAAAAAGATTCATGACTTCTACTTTAATCTTCCATATATGCCATGGAACACAAGTGAGTAAACTCTAAAAACCTACTTAAATAAGAAGTTGTAATCCATTTACTAGGACCATTAACTTTTTTTCAATACTTTTTGATTTCAAACTTAGCTGTGGCAGGATATAACTGACTTTCCTTTTGTTAATTTCACTAGTACGAGATGCACTTGTACACTAGATCCCATCCCTTCTTGCCTCCTCATGGATGGTTCTCCATCAACTGTCCCCACTCTCTCCATCATCAATTATTCCATGTCTTCTAGGCCGTTCCCAGTAGCACATAAACATGCACATGCTATCATTTCTTTCATACATCATGCTCACTCATACACACAAAATGCTTCCCCCTCCAGCTACCCATTTTTTCAATTTCCTTTACGCAAAAGAACTGCCTCTTCTCATTGTCTACAACTTCTCTACTCCCTTACTTTCTCAAATCTACTCTAAATAGGCTTTTACTCCATTCCTCTACCAAAACTATTCTTCTCAAGGTCACCAAGTTCCTCAACATTGCTAAAACCTATGGTCAATTTTCGACCCTCAACTTACTTGGTGGCAGTATGTGTCACAGATGATCATGACCCAGAAACTTCAATTAGTGTCCAGGACACCACACACTCTTGGGATTTCCTATCTCACTGACCACTTCTTCTCACTTTCTTTTTCTGGTTCTTCTTCATTACTCCAAATATCTTAATGTTAGAGTACCCTAGGGTGGCCTTGGTCCTTTTCTCTTCTTTCTCCACATTTACATCCTTGATAATCTCATCCGGTTTCATGGTTTTAATAGATACCATCCAAATACTGATGACACCCAAATTTATATCTCCAACCCACATAATTCCTGTTTGCCAGACTCATATTCAACTAATTCCTTAGAATCCCCACTTGGACATCTGTCTAATAAGCATCTCAAACATACATATCCAAAATCAAACCCTGTTCTTCACCACCTCGCCTGAAACCCCATCCAAAAAGTGCTTCTCTTGTAATTTCTACCATCTCAGTAAATGGAAACTCTATCTTCCCAGTTACTCAGGCCAAAATCCTGAAGGTCACCTCTGACTCCTCTGTCTCTGACCCAATATCCAATCCATCAGGAAATCTTTTAGGTTCCAACTGTAAAATATATGCAGAATCTTAAACCACCTCTTATGTTACTAAGCAAAGGTTCAAGCCACCATCAGTGCTTTCCTAGATAACTGCAAGAGCTTCCTAAGTACTTTCCCTGCTTCTACCTTTGCTTCCTTTGCAGCCTCAACACAGTCACCTTCCTTTTATAACATAATTTAAATCATGTCAATCCTCTGCTCAAAACAAAAAACAAAATTTTTTAAAAATTGAAAACTGAAGTTCTTACAGTGGTCTACATTCTACAAGACCCCACATGATATGATCCTTTGCTACCTCTCTTACTGTCTCTCCTACTATTCTCCCCATTGTTCAATCCAGTCCAGCCATATTGGCCTCCACGCTATTTCTAGAGTAATCTGGGCATGCTCTTTACTCAATCTCTGCACTTACTGATCCTTCTGTCTGGAATGTACTTCCCTCGGATATCTGCATGACTCATTCCCTCACCTCTGAGGTCAAATGACTTTGATCAAATGTCACCTTATCAATGTGGCCTTCCCTGACAACCCTATTTAACACTTCAACCCACCCTCACTCAAGACAGTCCCTATACATCATCCTTTCTTCATTTTCCTCCATCTAACACTATACAGATAAACTGATAGATAAAATTGTCTACCCCCACAACATGCACAAAGGAAGATTTCTTTTTTTGTCTCTTTTGTTTACTACTATGACCTCAGGGCCTAAAACAGTGCCTGACAGCACGCACTCAATAAACATGTACTGGAAAAAACAAAAACAAATGAATAAATCAGAAATTAGTATATACAAGTCAAATTTATTCCCATATACCAATTAAAACCTTAAAAAGGAGGTCCTCCCCAAGGACTAAGGAGTCTGCTCCCCACACTGGGCTCCTCAGCCCAGGGGTCCTGAACCAAGATGAGCCCCCAAAATGTCTGACTTTGAAAACCAGCAGGGTTCACATTTTGCAGAGTCAGAGGGCTGTAGGAAACTGAGACTGCTCTTAAAGGGTGCAGGCAAAAACTCACTCAATCTGAATTCAAGCAGAAAGGCAGCAGTGTGAAAGGTGCCAGGGTCAGACCTACTTGCCGATCTCAGAAAGCCTCCTGCTGGGACTCCCCCTGGGGACTGAGATGATGGCAGCAGCCACTTATGTGATCTCATATTACCTAGATGACACCAGAACCGGCAGGCATGCTCTGGAATCCTCCCTCGAGCCTATTAGCACCAGGGGCCTGCCTCGCCTACCACTGTGCTCATCAGTTGCCTGCCACCAGGCCTCACAGCCAGATGTGCTGGGGGGCCTGCACCCCACCAATGTATCCCCCATAATAGCACAAAGCAGGTCCTCTCAACCAGCTGGGCCCAGGGGCCAGCCCCGCATACCAGCAAACCCACGGCAGTTAGCCCTGCAACAAGAGAAAGGCACACACAGCCCACATAGGATACACCCCTGAAGCATCTGGCTCTGGTAGACAGAAGAGAGCATGTGCCTGGGCCCCACAGGACACCTCCTACATAAGACCACTTCTCCAAGATCAGGAAATGTAACGGGCCTACCTAATACAAAGAAATAAACACAGAGAATTAGGAAAAGTGAGAAGACAGAGAAGTATGTTCCAAATGAAAGAACAAGACCTATCTCAGAAACTAAATGAAATGGAGATAAACAATCTATCTGATAAAGAGTTCAAGGTAATGATCATAAAGATGCTCACAAAACTCAGGAGAAGAATGGATGACCACAGTGAGAACTTCAGCAGAGTAAGAAAATACTTTAAAAAATCAGAGCTGAAGAATACAATAACTGAGATTAAAAACATACTAGAGGGAATCAATGGAAGATTAGATGATACAGAAGAATAGACTAGTGATCTGAAAGAGTAGTGGAAATCACCCAAACTGAACAGAAAAAAGAAAAAGAACTCAGAAAAATGAGAATAGTTTAAGGGACCTCTGGGACAACATCAAGCATACTAACGTTCGCATTACATGAATTCCAGAAGAAAGAGAGAGAGAGAAAGGGGCAGAGAAGTTATCTGAAGAAATAATAGCTGAAAACTTCCCCAGTGTGAGGAAGGAAACAGACATCCAGGTGCTGGAAGCACAGAGAGTCCCAAACAAGATGAACCCAAAGAGGTCCACACCAAGACACATTATACTTAAAATGTCAAAAGAGAAAGATAATGAGAGAATCTTAAAAGCAGCAGAGAAAAACAACTAGTTATACATAAGAGAGCCCCCATAAGACTATCAGCTGACTTTTCAGCAGAAACTTTGCAGGCCAGAAGGGAGTGGCACAATATATTCAAAGTACTGGAGAAAAAAAGAAACAACCAAGAATACTCTACCCAGCAAGGTTATCATTCAGAATCGAAGGAGAGGTAGAGTTTTATAGACAGCAAAAGCTAGAGGAGTTCATCATCACAAAACTGACCTTACAAGAAATGTTAAAGGGCCTTCTCTAAGTGGAAAAGAAAAAGCCACAACTAGAAATAAGAAAATTCTGAAGGAAAAATCTCACCACTAAAGACAAACATAGTGAAAGTAGTGGATCAATCACTTATAAAGCTAGTAGAAATGATGAAAGGCAAAAGTAGTAAAATCATCTATATCTATGTACTTAAGGGATACACAAAATAAAAGGATGTAAATTCAAAACATAAAACATGATGGGGGGGCTAAAAATGTAGGGCTTTTAGAAAGTGTTTGAACTTAAAACAAGATCATCAACTTAAAATAGACAGCTATATACACAGGTCATTATATATGAACCTCATAGTACCTAAAACCAAAACACACACATAAAACAAAGGAATCCAAACATAACATTAAAGATATTCATCAAATCACAAGGGAAGAAAGCAAGAGAAGAAGAAAGAAACAAAGAAGAACTCCAAAAACAACCAGAAAACCATAAACAGAATGGCAATAAGTACATACCTATCAATAATTACTTTAAATGTAAATGGACAAAGTGCTCTAATCAAAAGACAATGGATGGCTGAATGGATCAAAAAACCAAGACCAGGACTTCCCTGGTGGTGCAGTGGTTAAGACTCCGCCTGCCAATGCAGGGGACACAGGTTCAAACCCTGGTCCAGGAAGGTCCCACATGCCGCGGAGCAACTAAGCCCGTGCGCCACAACTACTGAGCCTGCGCTCGAGAGCCCGCGAGCCACAACTACTGGCCCATGCACCACAACTACTGAAGCCCACGCACCTAGAGCCTGTGCTCTGCAACAAGAGAAGCCACTGTAATGAAAGCCCATGCACCACAACGAAGAGTAGCCCCCACTTAACGCAACTAGAGAAAGCCTGCACACAGCAACAAGGACCCAATGCAGTCAAAAAATAATTAATCAAAAAAAGAATACTAGCAACCAAATTGAACAATACATTAGAAGGATCATAAACCATGATCACGTGGGATTTAAACCAAGGATGCAAGGATGGTTCAATATCCACAAATCAATTAATCTGACACACCACGCTAACACGACAAAAGATAAAAATCCTGATTATCTCAATACATGTAGAAAAAGCATTTGACAAAATCCAACATCCACTTATGATAAAAACTCTCAACAAAGTGGGTATAGTGGAAACATACCTCAACATAATAAATTCCATATATGACAAACCCAGAGCTAAGACTCAACAGAGAAAGCTGAAAGCTTTGCCTCCAAGATCAGGAATAAGACAAAAATGCCCACTCTCATCACGTTTATTCAACATGCATTGGAAGTCCTAGCCACAGCAAGCAGACAAGAACAAGAAATAAAAAGCATCTAGGCTACTGCCAGTGTCCTTGTCCTCACGGTAAGACACAGCCACCTCCCGCCTCTGCAGAAGACCTTCCAACACTAGCAGGGTGTTATAGACTGGAAAAGTCCTGGTTTAAAAATAAAGAGATTAGGAGATGACAGACGGCAGAAGCAAGAAGAAGTACAATCCTGCAGCGTGTGGAACAAAAACCACATTCACAGAAATATAGACAAGATGAAAAGGCAGAGGGCTATGTACCAGATGAAGGAACGAGATAAAACCCCAGAAAAACAACTAAATGAAGTGGAGATAGGCAACCATCCAGAAAAAGAATTCAGAATAATGATAGTTAAGATGATCCAGGACCTCGGAAAAAGAATGGAGGCAAAGACTCAGAAGATGAAAGAAATGTTTAACAAAGACCTAGAAGAATTAAAGAACAAAGAAACAGAGATGAACAATACAATAACTGAAATGAAAAATACACTAGAAGGAATCAATAGCAGAATAACTGAGGCAGAAGAACGGATAAATGACCTGGAAGACAGAATGGCGGAATTCACTGCTGTGGAACAGAATAAAGAAAAAAGAATGAAAAGAAATGAAGACAGCCTAAGAGACCTCTGGGACAACATTAAACACAACAACATTCGCATTATAGGGGTCTCAGAAGGAGAAGAGAGAAAGGACGTGAGAAAATATTTGAAGAGATTATAGTCAAAAACTTCCCTAACATGGGAAAGGAAATAGCCACCCAAGTCCAGGAAGCGCAGAGAGTCCCATACAGGATAAACCCAAGGAGACACAGGCCAAGACACATAGTAATCAAATTGGCAAAAACTAAAGACAAAGAAAAATTATTGAAAGCAACAGGGAAAAGCAACAAATAACATACAAGGGAACTCCCATAAGGTTAACAGATGATTTCCAGCAGAAACTCTACAAGCCAGAAGTGAGTGGCATGACATATTTAAAGTGATGAAAGGGAAGAACCTACAACCAGATTACTCTACCCTGCAAGGATCTCATTCAGATTCGATGGAGAAATCAAAAGCTTTACAGACAAGCAAAAGCTAAGAGAATTCAGCACCACCAAACCAGCTCTACAATAAATGCTAAAGGAACTTCTCTAAGTGGGAAACACAAGAGAAGAAAAGGACCTACAAAACCAAACCCAAAACAATTAAGAAAATGGTCATAGGAACATACATATCGATAATTACACCTTAACTGTGAATGGATTAATGCTCCAACCAAAAGACACAGGCTTACTGAATGGATACAAAAACAAGACCCATATATATGCTGTCTACAAGAGACCCACTTCAGACCTAGGGACACATACAGACTGAAAGTGAGGGGATGGAAAAAGATATTCCATGCAAATGGAAATCAAAAGAAAGCTGGAGTAGTGATACTCATATCAGATAAAATAGACTTTAAAATAAAAAATGTTACAAGAGACAAGGAAGGACACTACATAATGATCAAGGGATCAATCCAAGAAGAAAATATAACAATTATAAATATATATGCACACAACATAGGAGCACCTCAATACATAAGGCAACTGCTAACAGCTCTAAAAGAGGAAATCGACAGTAACACAATAATAGTGGGGGACTTTAACACCTCACTTACATCAATGGAGAGATCATCCAAACAGAAAATTACTAAGGAAACACAAGCTTTAAATGACACAACAGACCAGATAGATTTAATTGATACTTATAGGACATTCCATCTCAAAACAGCAGATTACACTTTCTTCTCGAGTACGCATGGAACATTCTCCAGGATAGATCACATCTTGGGTCACAAACCAAGCCTCAGTAAATTTAAGAAAACTGAAATCATATTAAGCATTTTTCTGACCACAATGCTATGAGATTAGAAATCAATTACAGGGAAAAAAACGTAAAAAACACAAACACATGGAGGCTAAACAATACGTTACTAAATAACCAAGAGATCACTGAAGAAATCAGAGAGGAAATCAAAAAATACCTAGAGACAAATGACAATGGAAACACGATGATCCAAAACCAATGGGATGCAGCAAAAGCAGTTCTAACAGGGAAGTTTATAGCAATACAATCCTACCTCAAGAAACAACAAATATTTCAAATAAACAATCTAACCTTACACCTAAAAGAACGAGAGAAAGAAGGACAAACAAAACCCAAAGTTAGTACAAGGAAAGAAATCATAAAGATCAAAGCAGAAATAAATGAAATAGAAACAAAGAAAACAATAGCAAAGATCAATAAAACTAAAAGCTGGTTCTTTGAGAAGATAAACAAAATTGATAAACCATTAGCCAGACTCATCAAGAAAAAGAGAAGACTCAAATCAAAAAAATTAGAAATGAAAAAGAAGTTACAACAGACACCGCAGAAATACAAAGCATCCTAAGAGACTACTACAAGCAACTCTATGCCAATAAAATGGACAACCTGGAAGAAATGGACAAATTCTTAGAAAGGTATAACCTTCCAAGACTGAACCAGGAAGAAATAGAAAATATGAACAGACCAATCACAAGAAATGAAATTGAAACTGTGATTTAAAATCTTCCAACAAACAAAAGTCCAGGACCAGATGGCTTCACAGGTGAATTCTATCAAACATTTAGAGAGGAGCTAACACCCATTCTTCTCAAACTCTTCCAAAAATTTGCAGAAGAAGGAACACTCCCAAACTCATTCTATGAGGCCACCATCACCCTGATACCAAAATCAGACAAAGATACTACAAAAAAAGAAAATTACAGACCAATACCACTGATGAATATAGATGCAAAAATCCTCAACAAAATACTAGCAGACAGAATCCAACAACACATTAAAAGGATCATACACCATGATCCAGTGGGATTTATCCCAGGGATGCAAGGATTCTTCAGTATATGCAAATCAATCAATGTGACACACCATATTAACAAACTGAAGAAGAAAAACCATATGATCATCTCAATAGATGCAGAAAAAGCTTTTGACAAAATTCAACACCCATTTATGATAAAACTCTCCAGAAAGTGGGCATAGAGGGAACTTACCTCAACATAATAAAGGTCATATATGACAAACCCACAGCAAACATCATTCTCAATGGTGAAAAACTGAAAGCATTTCCTGTAAGATCAGGAACAAGACAAGAATGTCCACTCTCACCACTATTATTCAACATAGTTTTGGAAGTCCTAGCCATGGCAGTCAGAGAAGAAAAATAAATAAAAGGAAAACAAATTGGAAAAGAAGAAGTAAAACTGTCACACTTTGCAGATGACATGATACTATACCTAGAGAATCCTAAAGACGCCACCAGAAAACTAGTTGAGCTAATCAATGAATTTGGTAAAGTTGCAGGATACAAAATTAATGCACAGAAATCTCTTGCATTCCTATACACTAATGATGAAAAATCTGAAAGGGAATTAAGGAAACACTCCCATTTGCCACTGCAACAAAAAGAATAAGATACCTAGGAATAAATCTACCTAGGGAGACAAAGACCTGTATGCAGAAAACTATAAGACACTGATGAAAGAAATTAAAGATGAAACAAACAGATGGAGAGATATACATGTTCTTGGATTGGAAGAATCAATACTGTAAAAATGACTGTACTACCCAATGCAATCTACAGATTGAATGCAATCCCTATCAAATTACCAATGGCATTTTTTACAGAACTAGAACAAAAAATCTTAAAATTTGTATGGAGAAACAAAAGACCCCGAATAGCCAAAGCAGTCTTGAGGGAAAAAAGTGGAGCTGGAGGAATCAGGCTCCCGGACTTCAGACTATACTACAAAGCTACAGTAATCAAGACAATATGGTACTGGCACAAAAACAGAAATATAGACCAATGGAACAGGATAGAAAGCCCAGAGATAAACCCACGCACATATGGTCACCTTATTTTTGATAAAGGAGGCAAGAATATACAATGGAGAAAAGACAGTCTCTTCAATAAGTGGTGCTGGGAAAACTGGACAGCTACACGTAAAAGAATGAAATTAGAACACTCCCTAACACCATACACAAAAATAAACTCAAAATGGATTAGAGACCTAAATGTAAGACCGGACACTATAAAACTCTTAGAGGAAAACATAGGAAGAACACTCTTTGACATAAATCACAGCAAGATCTTTTCTGATCCACCTCCTAGAGTAATGGAAATAAAAACACAAATAAACAAATGGGACCTAATGAAACTTAAAAGTTTTTACACAGCAAAGGACGCTACAAACAAGACAAAAAGACAACCCTCAGAATGGGAGAAAATATTTGAAAACAAATCAACAGACAAAGGATTAATCTCCAAAATATATAAACAGCTCATGCAGCTCAATATTAAAAAAACAAACAACCCAATCCAAAAATGGGCAGAAGACCTAAATAGACATTTCTCCAAAGAAGACATACAGATGGCCACGAAGCACATGAAAAGCTGCTCAACATCACTAATTATTAGAGAAATGCAAATCAAACCTACAATGAGGTATCACCTCACACCAGTTAGAATGGGCATCATCAGAAAATCTACAAACAATAAATGCTGGAGAGGGTGTGGAGAAAAGGGAACCCTCTTGCATTGTTGGTGGGAATGTAAATTGATACAGCCACTATGGAGAACAGTATGGAGGTTCCTTCAAAAACTAAAAATAGAATTACCATATGACCCAGCAATCCCACTACTGGGCATATACCCAGAGAAAACCATAATTCAAAAAGACGCATGCACCCCAATGTTCATTGCAGCACTATTTATAACAGCCAGGACATGGAAGCAACCTAAATGCCCATCGACAGGTGAATGGATAAAGAAGTTGTGGTACATATATACAATGGAATATTACTCAGCCATAAAAAGGAACGAAATTGGGTCATTTGTAGAGACATGGATGGATCTAGAGACTGTCATACAGAGTGAAGTAAGTCAGAAAGAGAAAAACAAATATCGTATATTAATGCATATATGTGGAACCTAGAAAAATGGTACAGATGAACCGGTTTGCAGGGCAGAAATTGAGACACAGTTGCAGAGAACAAACGTATGGACACCAAGGGGGTAAAGTGGCTGGGAGGGGGCGGGGGTGGTGTGATGAATTGGGAGATTGGGATTGACATGTATACACTGATGTGTATAAAATTGATGACTAATAAGAACCTGCTGTATAAAAAAATAAAATAAAGTTCAAAAAATAATAATAAATAAAAATAAAGAGATTAGGAGCAGTTGCTCTACTGACTTGCTCTATAAAAAAAAAAAAAAAAAGCATCCAAATTGGAAAGGAAGACGTCACTGTCACTATTTGCAGATAACATGATATTGCATATACAAAACCCTAAAGATATCACCCAAAAACTTTTAGAACTCATTAATGAATTCAGGAAAGTTGAAGGTTAATATACAGAAAGTTAATATACAGAAATCTGTTTCATTTCTCTTCACTAATAATGAACTAGCAGAAAGGGAAAAAAAGAGAAAACAATCCCATTTATAATTGCATCAAAAAGAATAAAATAGCTAGGAATAAATTTAACCAAGAAGGTGAAAGACCTATACTCTGAAAACTATAAGACACCAATGAAAGAAATTGATAATGACACAAATAAATGGAAATATATACCATGATCATGGGTTGAAAGAATTAATACTGTTAAAATGTCCACACTATCCGAAGCAATCTACAAATTCAGTGCAATCCCTATCAAAATACCAAGGGCATTTTTCACAGAACTAGAACAAATAATCCTAAAACTGGTAGGAACCACAAAAGACTCCAAATAGCCAAAGAAGAACAAAGCCAGAGTTACTGTGCTCCCAGAGTTCAAACTATACTACAAAGCTATAGTAATCAGAATAGTATTGTACTAGCACAAAAACAGTCCCATTGATCAATGGAACAGAACAGAGCCCAGGAATAAGCCCATGCTTATAGTCAATTAATCTATGACAAAGGAGGCAAAAATACAAAGAGGAGAAAGACAGTCTCTTTAATAAATAGTGTTGGGAAAACTGGACAGCTACATGCAAAAGTATCAAATACCATATACAAAAGTAAACTGAAAATGGATTAAAGACTTAAGTGCAAAACCTGAAACTATAAAACCCCTAGAAGAAAACATAGGCAATAAACCCTTGATATCAGTCTTAGCAATTTCTTTTTGGCTCTATCTCCTCAGGCAAAAGAAACAAAAGCAAGAATAAACAAATGGGACTAATCAAACTAAAAAGCTTTTGCACAGAGAAGGAAACCAACAACAAAACACAAAGGCAACCTACTGAGTGGGAAAAGATATTTGTAAATGATATATCGAATAAGGGGTTAATATCCAAAATATCCAAAGAACATACACAACTCAATATCAAAAAAACCAAGCAATCTGATTAAACAATAAGCAGAGGACTTGAATAGACATTTTTCCAAAGAAGACACACAGACGACCAACAGACACATGAAAAGATGCTCAGTATCACTAACTATCAGGGAAATGCAAATCAAAATCACAATGAGATATCACCTCACGCCTGTCAGAATGGCCATTACCAAAAAGACAACAAATAACAAGTGTTGGCAAGGAGGAAAAAAGGAACCCTCATACATTGTTGGTGGGAATGTAAATTGGTGCGGCCACGATGGAAAACAGTATGGAGCTGGCTCAAATAATAAAAATAGAACTACCAGAAGATCCAGCAATTCCACTCCTGGGTTTCTATCTGAAGAAAACAAAAATACTAATTTGAAAAGATATATGCACCCCTGTGTTCATTTCAGCATTATTTACAATAGCGAGTGTCCATCCATAGATAGGTAAAGAAGATGTGGTATGTATTTATGTATACAATGGAATATTACTCAGCCATAAAACAGAATGAAATCTTGCCATATGCAACAACATGGATGGACCTAGGGGGTATTTTGCTAAGTGAAATAAGTCAGGCAAAGAAAGACAAAAACCACTTATATGTGGAATCTAAAAACCAAAACAAAGGAACAAACAAAACAAAACAGAAACAGACTCACAGATACAGAGAACAAACTGGCAGCTGCCAGAGGGGAGGGGAGTTGGGGAATGGATGAAACAGATGAAGGGGATTAAAAGGTACAAACTTCCAGTGACACAATAAATAAGTTAAGGGGATATAATATAGTGTACAGCATGGGGAATATAGTCAATAATATCATAATAACTTTGTATGGTGACAAATGGTTACTATACTTATTGTGGAGATCATTTTGTAATGCATGTAAATGTTGAATCACTATGTTGTACACCTGAAACCAATATTGTATGTCAACTATACTTCAATTATTTTTTAATAATAATTGAATTGTCAATATTATGACATAGTATGAGTGTGTTTCATGTTTGGTAATTGCAATCATTGTTGCTTTTGTTGTGGTCATCCATGTACAATGCTTGGTGTCAGTCTATTTATCTCTTGTAAAAATAAAATACAGTGTGTGTGTGTGAAAAAAAATAAAGAAAGAAAGAAAGAAAGAAAGAAAAACACAAGAGATAAAAAAATGGCGGGGGGGTGGGGCCGTGAGAGGCTGGCAGTCAGGTTAGTATTATGTTCAGTAAATATTATACTCCTTTTAGTGCTACACCTAAGCAAATCAAAGAATACTATTCTCAAATTTTATAATCATTCTTAGTGTGTAATATATATCATTAACACCTAAATAATAAAAAATAAAAGAAAGCTATCTACTACACATGAACCCAAGTTCTGGTTCAGAAAACATGCAAGAGAGCTAGTAAAATAAGGACACCACAATTAGATTCAGTTTGGAGAGCCACATATGTACATACATACATCCTTTAGTATTTTTTCCCTTTTCTATTATTTAAGTTCAGAAATAGGTGAAAGAAACAAAAAGGAAAGAAAGGGGGAGGGAGAGAAGAAGGTGTTGGGGAGAAAGGGAGTGAGGAAGGAAGGAAGGAAGGAAGGAAGGGAGGGAGGGACTGACGGACTAACAATGGTTCAAAGCAAAGAAATAAAAATTTTAAACTCACAGAAACTCAGAACTTAAACATAAATAAAATGTATGACGAAGTTACCTATAATAACAAGATCAAATTAAACAAGGAACTAAATTATAATTCTCAAAAAGTAGAATAAAGTTGAGATACAGTTTAGAATTTTTTTTAAATAGGGAAAAAAATTCCAAATAGCAATTAATATCTACAGACCCAGAAAAGTTAGAAATACTAGAATAGTGCACCCCAGAAGAAATATTAAAAAAAAATAGGTTATAAGCTTCTTAAGGTCAAAAACCATATTACATTCATCTCTTTATTCCCCATGATGTCTACACATAAGAGTTATTTAATACATTCTTTGAAGTGAATGATTCATTCATATTATAGCTAAATGTTAATTCTCCCTAAAAGAATATCCAAAAGCAGTGCTGCAGGAATCCAAAGTAGAGAGACCAGAAATGGTTTTTCTATAGTTACAATATGACAGCAGAAGAAAAAAATTGGGGCTTCAAAAGTTTCTAAGGAAAGATAAGTTTAGATTCTTAAAGGAACTAATGTTGCCTAATATTAATAAATGCTTAAGAATGTCAATAAAGGGTATCATACATCTGTTCTTTTTTAATAAGAGAGAAAACAGATTTTTGTTAAAGTAACAGCAACAGCTTTCTGCAAAATATCACATTTTAAAAATATATTCACTAAGGTTATTCAAGAAGCACTTTTGAAAAGTTACTACCAGTCATACAAGTAAAAAGTATAGAAACCTGGCCTGCAGGCGAAAAAAATTTTATAATTACTAGTAAGAAGTACAAATTATAGAAAAATTTAAACTGATTATGAAAGTAGGTGTTACATTGCAAGTATCTATGACTAATTTTCTTTTTTTCGGCAGCAGAGCACGGCTTGTGGGATCTTACTTCTCCGACCAGGGGTTGAACTCGCACCCCCTGCAGTTGCAAGGGCAGAGTCCTAATCACTGGACCTCCAGGGAATGCTCTGCGACTAATTTATTTTAATCATATTTAAACTTTTACATAACTTTTGATAGAATTTTACATTTATCAAAAGAGCAGGCTAATATTTCTATAAACCAGAATCCTACTTATAAAAGACAACTCTCAGAATGGGAGAAAATATTTGCAAATGAAGCAACTGACAAAGGATTCATCTCCAAGATTTACAAGCAGCTCATGCAGCTCAATAACAAAAAAACAAACAACCCAATCCAAAAATGGGCAGAAGACCTAAATAGACATTTCTCCAAAGAAGATATACAGATGGCCAACAGACACATGAAAGAATGCTCAACATCATTAATCATTAGAGAAATGCAAATCAAAACTACAATGAGGTATCATCTCACACCGGTCAGAATGGCCATCATCAAAAAATCTAGAAACAATAAATGCTGGAGAGGGTGTGGAGAAAAGGGAACACTCTTGCACTGTTGCTGGGAATGTAAATTGATACAGCCACTATGGAGAACAGTATGGAGGTTCCTTCAAAAACTAAAAATAGAACTACCATATGACCCAGCAATCCCACTACTGGGCATATACCCTGAGAAAACCATAATTCAGAAAGAGTCATGTACCAAAATGTTCATTGCAGCTCTGTTTACAATAGCCAGGACATGGAAGCAACCTAAATGTCCATCATCAGATGAATGGATAAAGAAGATGTGGCACATATATACAATGGAATATTACTCAGCCATAAAAAGAAATGAAATGGAGGTATTTGTAATGAGGTGGATGGAGTTAGAGTCTGTCATACAGAGTGAAGTAAGTCAGAAAGAGAAAAACAAATACAGTATGCTAACACATATACATGGAATCTAAGGAAAAAAAAAAAAAGGTCACGAAGAACCTAGTGGCAAGACGGGAATAAAGACACAGACCTACTAGAGAATGGACTTGAGGATATGGGGAGGGGGAGGGGTGAGATGTGACAGGGTGAGAGAGTGTCATGGACATATATACACTACCAAATGTAAAATAGATAGCTAGTGGGAAGCAGCCGCATAGCACAGGGAGATCAGCTCGGTGCTTTGTGACCACCTAGAGGGGTGGGATAGGGAGGGTGGGAGGGAGGGAGATGCAAGAGGGAAGAGATATGGGAACAAAAAAGAAAAAAAAAAAAAAAGATGGGAAACAGTGGGATTCTTCCCACATACCTCTGCCAATTAGAATACCTAAAACTATTATGGCTTATTTAGTACCCATGGTCTTTGTGGATATTTATAAAAGAACTGACTTCTCGAAGCTCTAAATGTCACCCTAACTTTATAAACCAGGCTCCAATTCTGATGATTTATAAGAGTAGAAGTTAAATTTTTGTAATAGTATATTCCATATAGCAACAAAAGCCTTACAAACTACAGGCATACCTCGTTTTATTGTGCTTCATTTTATTGTACTTTGTGAATACTGAGTTTTTTCACAACATGAATTTTACAGATTGAAGGTTTACGGCAACCTGCATTGTCAGATGATGGTTAGCATTTTTTAGCAATAAAGTATTTTTTAATTAAGGTATGTACATTTTTTTAGACAGAACGCTACTACACACTTAATAGACTACTGTATAGTGTAAACATAACTTTAATACACACTGGGAAACCAAAAAGTGTGTGTGACTCACTTTATTGCGATATTCACTTTATTGGGGTGGTCTGGAACCAAACCTGCAATATCTGAGGTATGCCTGTTACTTTATTATACTCTAGAGAAGAGGACAAAAAAGGAAGCCAATGCAAACTCAAAAATATCTTTTCACGTGCCAGTCTTGGGAATACTTTATGTAACCACTTAAAATAATAACATAATAGTAATGGTTTCACTAGTAATCTGGCAATATAACCTCAAAAAGAAAGAGTTAATGTTATTATATAGCAGTAATTCAATTTTTTTTCTCATTTCTAAATTATTTTTTTCTCTTCCTAACTAAAAGTGTTACTTTAGAAGGAACTCAAGTTTGACAAAAATCTTCATTAAATTCCTCAAAAAATAAATCATAAAAATGTAAGAATTTTCATAATAGCAGATATTCCAGGAGACTCTTATTTAAAGGGGGGAAAAAAACCTTACAAAATACTGGTGAAATCACTTAAATTTCAAAAGATCAAAACTAATTATATATTTAATCTCAACAGATAATAACAACTTTACTCATCAACATATTTCTATAAAATCAAAATGAAATAAACTTATTGCCATCTATTTTAAGTCATATCCCAAATTACCAAAAACAAATTAACATAAAAGCATCCTACATCAGTTTTTCACACCTCTGTCACACTTTTGAACTCACTTGGGTAAATATGGATCTTTCCAACAGCAGCAGCAGTTTTTACAAAGTTATTTACCTTGTCCAGGTCTTGCAGTTATAGTTGCTCCAGCAGATGGCGGCTCCAACTCCTGTCAAATACAATAATGTTATTACAGTGACCTACTACAATGTGCGATTTAAAATAAAATAGTAGTGATATTACAGCCTTACCTTTGCTTTCTTTGAGTCTGGATCAAACCTTTCAAGAATTAATTTAGCCGTTTTATAAGTTTCTTTTTCCATGACTTCTTCAAGCTGCAAACAAAAATTTCCACAAGTTGTCACACTTTAAAACACACATACCCTACTTACTTTCATAAGTCCTAGTCAAAAAGTATTCAAGTACAAGGCTTAAAATAAACAGCACATAATATATCCAGATAGCATGAAAGACTGCCACATTCAAATAATTAAAATCCAGATTTTAAAATGGCTTCTAACCTCTAATATGTTACTTGTATTTAACAGCTTTACTGCAAGGAAATACCAAATATTGCTAATTGTTTACATATAATGAGGAGAATAATTACATGCACCAACTTCAATAATGGAATGTGCAAAAATCTATCAGCCATCATTATTGGAAGTTATTAGACATGACAAGCAAATGACAGGCAATTCCTCAGATTTATTTCCTCCTAGCACTTAATGCTATTAATTTAAAGAAGGTCGTTAGCCAAGAGCTTTACAAAATAAAATCTCTGTGCCAATTAACTGCTGTCAGCATCGATTTTAGATTATTTATTAGCAGAAGCAATTAGCTTGCTGCAAAATGCAGTGAAAACTCACTTAACTGGGAGAACAGCCATGCTCTCTCATGGAATTT
This sequence comes from Balaenoptera physalus, assembly GCF_965194825.1. Taxonomy (NCBI): domain Eukaryota; kingdom Metazoa; phylum Chordata; class Mammalia; order Artiodactyla; family Balaenopteridae; genus Balaenoptera; species Balaenoptera physalus. Next base: position 69,054,637 of record NC_138885.1, read on the forward strand.
GCTCAAATGACTTTAAAAGCTGAAGCTCCCCCTTTTTTACTTAGATTCAAACAACTTTAGAGGGAAAAAACTGAACATAATAAGAACCTAAGTAAAGATTTTACTGAGTTCTATGCTCACACTAGGGACTGTAGTTAAAGCACTTCATTATTATAGAATTTTATTTACAATGCACTCAAGTCACTTTATGGCTTAATATGTGGGTTTAATTTAAAAAGTAATCACTAGTAAAGTATCATTTTAGCAGTTACAGCCCAATATCAGAAAAAGTTTAACTTTAGTACAAGACAGTCACAGTTATGACAAATAGCTAATATATAGAATAAAAATGCTTTTGCAAAACTTGGAAGAGGACCTTTTCCTTCTCAGTGACCACTGACAGCCACTTAGATTCATTAAATGTCATGTTTATTCCAAAGGACATTTATTTTAAAATGCAAAGCAGAGAACATTTACCAAGTTAAAATACAATTTAAAATATGCTGCCACAATAGTTAATAGATTCCTCATTAAAAACTCAATATAACACTTAAGTGCTTAGATGAATGATTTATTAACCTTGGTTTAGTGAAACTAAAATATTTTTCTAATTATTTCAAAATTATGATAAATTCTCAAAACAAGCAAGTTTAAATTTCTGATGTAAAGAAAATGTTTGTAACATTACTACTTTAGGGTTGGGGAAAAACTTGGGATGGGGACAGAGAGAGGGCATGATAGAATCTATCCCCAAATCAACATAATCTACATGAAACAGCAAAGAACTGAATCCCTGATCTCTACAAATTAATTTTTGATGGTCCAGACCAGTGCTGTAACAACAGAACTACATGTAATGATGGAAGTGGTTTATATCTGCACAATAGAGTAGCTACAATGCCATATGTGATAAATGATCACTTAAAATATTGCTTGTGCAACTGAGGAACCCAACTGTAGCTACTTTTATTCCACTTTGAATAATGCAAATTTTAAAAGCTACATGGGTCTAGTGGCTACTGATTTGGACAGCACAATTCTAGAGTAAGACTATTGGTAGGTTTAAAAAGAAGATTAGATACAACTGTGATCTTTGAAACAATACATAAAACTCAAAACTAAAATGTCATTTTATTAAACGATTGCCATTCCTAGTACATCATTCAGCAAGTATTCATGTTTATGTCTATGTACATGTAAAGTATCTTAAATAAAATCATTTTAAAAAGCAAAAGGTACAAATCCATTCTCTTTTTCTTTTGCATTTACTTTGAAAAATTCTTTTTTCACATAATAGCTTAATTAACACATATATTCCTACTACATTTTAAGTGAATAATTTGTTTTATAAATAGGGAGACATCTGATCAGTGGGAAGAATACAAACTTGAAACCATGACATCAGAAAAGATCTGGGTTCAAAGCACATCTCCATTCTTAATTAGCTGTAGAAAGACTGAGCAAGTCTGTTAGCCTCAGTTTCTCCTTTTGTAGATCAGAAACATTAATACTTTCTCATAGCACTGTTACGTAATTTAAATAATGTAGGAAAGTCTATAACAGTACCTAACACAAAAATGCATAATCTTCAATGATACCTCAGTTATTCAGAGTGGATCTGAAACAAGCAGTGTTTTCAAATACCCAACACATTAATATCAGGATTCAGGAATGAGAAATTGAATTCTCAGAATTCCCTAAATTATAAATTACTCTGTATTCTTCCTAAAATTTTACATATTTCAAATAATAATGAATGACGTAACAAAGAGTGAATTGTTTTTCTGTGATATGAGTATACTAAAAGTTTCAAAGTTTTTTATTTAAAAAAGAGAATAATAGGGGCTTCCCTGGTGGTGTAGTGGTTCAGAACCCGCCTGCCAATGTAGAGGGCACGGGTTCGAGCCCTGGTCCGGGAAGATCCCACATGCCATGGAGCAACTGAGCCCACGTGCCATAACTACTGAGCCTGCGCTCTAGAGCCCGTAAGTCACAACTACTGAGCCCGCATGCTGCAACTACTGAAGCCCACGTGCCTAGAGCCCGTGCTCTGAAACAAGAGAAGCCACCGCAATGAGAAGCCTGCGCACCACAAGAGTAGCCCCTGCTCGCCGCAGCTAGAGAAAGCCAGCGTGCAGTAACGAACACCCAACACAGCAAAAAATTTAAAAATAAAATAAATTAATTAAAATTAAAGAAATAAAAATAAAAAGGAGAATAATAAACACATGGTTGCTTATTTATTATGAATCAACATTATTTTGGCAAGATTATATATTTTGAGGACATATAAAAATTATTTCTACCTGATATAGAATTTCATCATAGAGAATACTAAAAGAAGGGAACACTAACACAAAATAAATGTCAATTTTTTTAATTCTGAAAGATAATTATACAATATTTTAGTTATAACTCTCGAAATAAAATTTTAAAACACACAGCGCATTAATTGCCCTATCCAATATTCTTGATCCTTGTTTCACAACAAATATTCCAGATGTAGAAAAATGTCTTCTGTTTTGTACTGACTTTGGTCAAATTATTAAAAGCATCTTCAATTCACAGCTTTAGGGTACATGTTGCATTATTTAAACTCATGTTTTTAAAATGATGAAAATACTGTCTGCTTATCCTGATTTTGTTTTGCTGTTGAAATCAATATTGTTTTTACTAATTCAGATTTTAAATCATTTTCTGATTTCATATAGGAGTATTCTACAATAACAGTAACATCTCTCTCAGCATTTCTTCTGTTAAAGTATTTACAAAGATCTGTAGCCTACAGTGAATATTCAAACACTGGAAAACACCAGCAAATATTACTGGGTAATATAAAAATGTAACATATGAAACTTCTAGTGAGGTTAACAGCCCCACACAGAATCACATGCTAAAATTGCCAATTTAAGGACTTACTTTGCTTCCAAAATTTATTTCATGGAATATCACTCACAGGACTTTGTATAGAGTATTCTATATATATAAACTTATTAACATTTATTTGTAAGAATAAGTCACCATTAATAAGAGACAGGGCCCATAAAACAGACTTATGGCCACAAAAGCAAGACTGACTAATTAGATTGTGCCACTTCTCCTCTATGTGCTCCTGTCCTGTTGCCTGAAATGTCCACATTAACCTACAGCTCAGCATGTCAGCATTTCTTGCTCTTGCTTCCAACTGACACTAGTGGATTCTTTTGAACCAGTAACATCTGTAGTGATTGTTAAGTTCTAATTCTCAGAGAATTGTAATACTTCTTTCCCAGGTTCCCAATTTCTCAACCGATTTTCCTCAGGACTTGGAAAAATATAAATTGCCTGAGAAATGCCAGAAAGGAATTACCACATAGAATGACCTGTACTATTCTGAAAAAAGCACAGCATTTTCATGAAGCCACTTAAAGAGGTCATTTTGACTCGAGTTTTGATGGATTTTGATTTTGAACTGTTTTGATGGGATGCTCATGGATACAAAGCGATTATCTATTGAATACTGATATTTTTTAAACTAAAAGTTAAAAAAAAAAATGTGAGTGGCAAAATGTACACAACCAGACTTGGGAGGTTTTTTAGGTAACTAAAGATTAATTCCTAGCTTTATTTTAGTAAGTAAATACTTACATTAAGTTTTTAGATTTAAAACATTGTTTTAAAACATTTAAAACATTGTTTTAAAACATTTAAAACATTGTTTTAAAACATTTAAAACAATGTTTTAAAACATTTAAAACATTGTTGTCACTCATTTTCCTTTCTAAGTAATATAACTTTTTAATCAATTGATAATTCATGTTTATTGTTACAAATTACATTTTGACAAATTACAAATTACATTACAAATCTATCCAGATTAAAGAGATGCATCCCTGAGGAAACCACCTTTAATAACACATCAAGTAGTAAATACAATTTACATTCATTTTTTTAGTGCAAGAGAAGGGTTAGGAGTTGGGTAATTTTAAACTAATGGCTATTTTTCCTGCCAGCATTTTTAAAGCTATAAATGTAGAGTTAAACATCAAGGAACAAGATCAGTTTTGATTACATTTTGCTTTTGCTCAAAAGTAATGTCCCTTCTTTTTCCTCTCATTACCAGTACAATCATTAGCTAGCACTGTACTCCTTACAAATTCACCCTTAACACCTATTGTTCTAAACAAAGTATAACGCTACTACTCAAACAAAGCAGCTCTGTTAAGGGCTTGAGCAGTAAAGGCAAGGGACTAGTTCCCAACAGCAACAGTACTGAAACCAGAAACAATCAAGTCAATGCAAATTGTGTTCCCTAATTAACAAAATGAGTTAGAGCAGCCAACTTATTTTTCTTTAATCATACACTGCAAGAGAAATGCCATACTGAAGTATTCTGTAATATTGATGTCTCATGAACCATTTAGATATACAAAACTATTGAACCTTGAACTGAGTTTCCCAACTGTCAGACCTAGATGGAGCATCGTTTATGTTGTGATTCCATCAAGGGCTATTAAAGAAGTAAATAGCTTCGTTTGCCCTGTCAAAGAATTTTCTAAGTCTGCTCTGTTACTCTACTGAGAGTTCTTCACCAATCTTATGTTCTCTAAGATTCTGTTTTCTGTTCATGTGATGCCACTGACATTGAATCAGCTTCTCATCACTTAGAATTTTTTTATTTTCTTCTTTTTTTCTTTGTCCTCCTCCTTGTCTTTTCTACTTTAATCAATATTTCTCCATTTTGGTACAAGTAAGACTTGCCTCTGATCAACACTACCAGCTCTTCTTTTTTTATCACATCAGCAAACCAAACCAATCATATCACAACTTCTATATTATTGAGAACCATCAGTATTTACTCACTTTGAATTTCTGGCTGTTCCATAATGTGTAGAATGCCAGAAATATAATAAGATACAATGGAAATATTTCTACGTTTCAATTTAGGACCATCAAAAATATCAATGCAATTTTGATAAATACCTCACAGAACACTGAAGAGGCATCAAATAAAAAAGATAAGGAATCCTTTCAGAATTAAAGTTTCTTTATTTTTCAGGTACTTAAATCCCTCAGGACCAGTGTCTTTTCTTACCAATTCACAGAACAATTTTTAACATTAATCTTAACCTTCATAATTTTTATTAGTTTCATCCATAATTGTTACTTATTATGTTAGACTAAAATACATTAAATTGATTTTGCATCTGATTAAATTTCATTAAGTTTCCATATAACATGATGCTCCTATCAATTATCATTTTTATACTTCAAAAATAATTATATGAAAAAAGTATATGTAAATTCAAGCCAAACACCAAGTTCAACCCACTTATTAAAAACTATTGCAGGGCTTCCCTGGTGGCACAATGGTTAAGAATCTGCCTGCCAATACAGAGGACACGGGTTCAGGCCCTGGTCCAGGAAGATCCCACATGCTGCGGAGCATCTAGGCCCGTGAGCCAAAACTACTGAGCCCACATGCCGCATCTACTGAAGCCCGTGTGCTCTACAGCCCATGCTCCACAACGGGAGAAGCCGCCGTGATGGGAGGCCCGCACACTGCAACGAAGAGTAGCGCCCCTCCACTCGCTGCAACTACAGAAAGCCCGTGCACAGCAACAAAGACCCAACACAGCCAAAAATAATAAATAAACTTAAAACAAAAACAAAAACAAAAAAAAAAAACTATTGCATATCAACCTCTAAACATCTAGAGTCCTTACTCTCTCTTGATCCTCCTTTTTCCAACCCATCTGAAGGATGCATTTAACTGGCCCCACAACAGACACCCATGTGATCAGAACTGCTGATAGAAAATGAAAGAAACCAAAGAAAAAATACTCTCTCTTTCTCTCTCCCCAGTTTTCTTTGGTTTTTTTTTTTTTTTTTTGCATGTTAAATTTGTTTTTTACAACCAATCTTGTTGATTCTGTCTCTCCTCGCCTTATTACGTCAAGAAAATCTGAGAACTGACATATGATGTTTGGTCTTTTTTTGGCCCTAATAATAAATCTGGATACCCACCTTTTTACCACTCTGCCTCATTTAGTCCTCCAAAATGATTCATTTACTTACTTCTCAGCTTCCAATTGACATAGACACTCAGACTCTCAAAAGTTCATCTAACTACTTTTTCCTGTCCGTCATTATTAACTAGCAAAAATATTCATAACTTAGCTTCACCATTAAACTGTTATCTAAAAACATACTTGTTCCTTGGAGAGTCATTACTTACAACATATAAACATTAATTATTCAGTTCTTAATTTATTAGTTTTATATAAATTAACTTAAATAAAAGTTAACTTACTATTTTTTTCTTCTGGGATTTTAAATCATCCAATGCTTCATCTAGAAAACAAGATTTAAACCAAAACTAAATCAGATATTAAGATACTTAAGATACAAGAAAAAAAATCATGTCAAATGATATACATTAAGCAACTGCAAGAAAAGTCTCATTTTAGAATTTCTCACAGATATGTACAGACAGAAGTCATCTCAATTTTTACCCATATATATTTTATATGTTTGCTTATATTATGTATTACAAGCTCAGGAGGGGAAAAATGGACTTTATATAGAATAAAACACGTTTCCAAATTTTAAAAGATACATATTTTTTAAATGTTTTCAGAAATATTACTTTTTATTATTTCTCCTTCCTTTCAACATCCCACCCATGTTAATTTACAAAATTAAAGCCAATTCTCTTTTTATACATTGGTAATAAAAATGTTCTCTTTATTTATGAGGAAAGTACATATTTTATTAAGTTATTTGATCTTCAAGATACTGAGCACTAATAAAGAAAACCTTTGAAAATCTATAGTATTATATACCTGAGGAGGGACTTGGAAAGGAAGAGGATTCTAATTACTTTTCAAAATTAAACTTTTCCAAGATTTGCCTGTTTAGTTAGGTTGCATTGGTGGAACATAAAGAATCATTTCAAAGGATATAATTTATGAATGTCAATATCTGCTTTACAAATTTATTTTAGGTTTCTAGTTTTTCTCTAGAAATACTGAACTAGTATAAGAATACTAGTCCAGCTGGAAAGAAGACTTACAACTTGATTTAAACATTTTACCAAATAGAATTTAAATAATTGTTCTTAATGTTTAATTAAATTTACAAATAAAATTATTGCCTTTTCATTGAAGTTCTGGAGTAGCAAACATCTGAATACCCAATTCAAATAATACTATTTATGTAAAAATCCAAAGAAATACAAACTTATGAAAAGATGATTTTACTATATATTTTTTTCAAAGTGTTCTAGCAGACTTATTACTGAAAGGGGAAAAAAACTGCTGACATCTTTAAAGAGAATAGTCATCTTTAGTTAGATAAGACCAAGCCAAATATCTAAACTTTAGTGCAGAGATCAGCAAACTTTTTCTATAAAGGGCCAGACAGTAAATATTTTAGGCTTTATGGGCCAAAAGGCAAAGTTAGGTGAGCACTTTTAAAGGAGTAAACAAATTTCCACAAAACTTTCATTGACATAATACAAATATAATAATAATTGAGTTCAATTTTTTGTAACATAGGTCTACCAATGAAAAGAATGGAATCTGGGGGGGTAGGTGGGGGGTAACATTTCACTTAATTGAGATTCAAAATTAGTGTCCCCCATCCTCAAAATTGATCACAAATGTCAATCTGTTAGTTTATCTGTAATGAGATTTCACACATTTTATTTTTGAAAAATTTTTTTCACACAGATAGGTGCTGCTAAATATTGAAATCAATCCACAATCACATGATTTTAATTGAGCATATTCATTGTGTGAAAGGCATTTATAAAATTCTTTAGATTCTTCTCTTGATATCTGCCTTTTATCATGTCATTGCAAATTAATCACTTCCAGTAAAATGGATTTTCAAATACGGAAATTTCCTTTGTACTTGCATGAGGTCTGAAAAACACTGCTGGAATCGCAGTTTGAGCTCAGATAATGTTATCTGCTGCAAATCTGCGTGGGAATGGAGATCTTGTTTCTTAACTTTTTATAGCACTTTTTAAAAAATTACCTTTCGTCATTAAATTATTTGCTTTTCTAAATCACTTTATAGCAGTATAGGTTTCACATATAAGGACTGTTTTGCCTTGTACTCTTAGATTGAATTCATTAAGAACCATTATCATGTCTGCAGCAAAATCTAATTTCCAAAGCCAGTTCATTCTTAATGGTTGAAGGTGGTTCTTCTCATTCAGAAACATTTTAGTCTTGGCTCTGAGCTCAAAACATCACAATAAAACTTTACTACTACTACTAATCCATCCAACTGCTTGTATTTCTGATAAAAGTTCACATAACTGATGATGATTAAGTCCATGAGAGCAAATGAAGTTCCCCATTGACAATACTCGTTCAGTAACACATGACAGGTTCAAATATGCTCTGCAAGTACCTGCTGTTGAATAACACAGTGGATAACCACAGAATTTAAACACCTTACAGTTTCATGAGCTTTGTAAATTAATCCACTAAGCCTCTTTCTGCTTCACACATATTTTTACCACCAATAGTTGTAAATACATCTCAGTAGATTCCACTTCAGGTTGTACTAAATTAGTGTTTTTTCAACTTCTTTAAAAATATTCTCTCCCAGAGTGTTCTACACAGACTGTTCACAGAGGCTAATTCTTTAGTCAGTTCAAGTTCAGTATTGACTCCTGAAATAAATTACAATTGAGCTGTATCAGTAACATCTGTCAACTCATCAAGAGTCAATGACAGGGAATTCCCTGGCACTCCAGCGGTTAGGACTTGGCACTTTCACTGTGGTGGCCCGTGTTCAATCCCTGGTCAGGGAACTAAGATCCTGCAAGCCTCGCAGCATGGCCAAAAAACAAAAAAAAAAGAGCCAATGACAATCACTTGAAATAATTTTTTTTAAATGATCTTGCTTTTAAATTAACTATGTTGCTTCCAGTGTTCTTAATTCTTCAAGCAATTGTTCTTGCTAAAAAGGCTACTAGCCAAGCAAGTATTTTCTCTAAACACATTTTTTCAGCTGCTGCAATTACACAGTTTAATTAACTCACCATTGGTAAATAGCTTTCTTTGCTTCACAAATAAGCGACTCATAAACTTACTTTTAAGTTCCATTTTCACTTCTTATTTTTATGAAGAAATTCTGCTATGATGAGATATTCCATTTTAAATGTTCTAATTTTTCTAACATTGCTTTTCTGTGCATTGGGAGTATCATGATGAGTACTTAGCATGATAGTCAATGTATATGTGTATTCTTTTAGTACATTTATAATGGCATTGCATAATAAGCACAATGCTTTGTGTTTTGATAATAAAATAGTCCATAATCCATTGTGCCTTAAGAGTGTAACATTCAAAGTCCAATTTTCTCTTCTTGTTTTTACATAATGAGTGTACACTGGTAATAATAAATAAAATAGTCGCAATACAGCAATATACATGGCACATGAAATGCTGTCAAGTTATAACAGTGTCACTGTGATTTGTTGTGCATCCTACAATAGGCTGAAATGTTGAGAGTACCATACAGTCTGTCACAACTACTCAATTCTGCCATCATTGAATGAAAGCAGCTACAGATAAGATAAATGAATGGATGTGGCTGTGTTCCAATAAAACAGAAATTTGAACTTCATTCAAATTTAACATGTCACAAAATATTACTCTTTGAATTTTTTCAATAATTTAAAAATGTAAAAACCATTCTTAGATCATGAGCTGTACAAGGTGGTGGGCAGGACTTGGCTCACAGGCTGTAGTTTGCCAATCCTTGCTCGAATCTATACTAGGTCCAACTTGTAAAACAAAGGAAATACAACTAACAGAGAACAAGAAGCAAGACATGATCAGTAGCTTCAGACTTAAAAAAAAAAAAAAAATATATATATATATATATATACACACACACATATATGTACATATGGTACCTAACTTTATGCTAAAAAGAAGTGTAAGACTGCAAGACAGTCTCTTATGAAGAGATTTTATCTACGTGCAATACCTACGCAAATGAATTTGTACAATTTTTTTAAATGAAAGGATCTGTGAAATAAAATTTTAAAGCAAAAAACTCCTTTATATAATAAGCATGTCCTAATGTGCCTACTTGCAAGTCAAAATATTCACACATTTTCCTTAGAGAAGTGTTTCCAAGGGCTCTTTTAAAATAAATTTTCTTATATATTTTCACTATTTTGTTAGTTCCATGAGGTCAGAGATCATATTTGTTTCTTCTTGTCTTTCCGGCATCTACTATATTGCTAAATATCACTGGAAACAATGCCATAAGCTTAATTTCTCTAATCTGATTAAAAGTATCAATATTTTTTAAAACCACAGCAAACATCATACTTAATGGTAAAAATTAAAAGCTTTTCCACCAAAATCAGGTGCTAGACAAAGATACCTGCTATTCCCACTTCAACTCAATATTATACTGGGTCCTAACCCATTAAACAAGGCAAGAAAAATTTTAAAGGCAAGAAAAATAAAAATAGGAATTGGAAAAGAAAAATCAGTACCATCAGCCCACATGTACATAACACTTTACAATTTTTATATGCTTTCACACACAATATTATCAGTTAAAACTCATAACAGTCTTGCCAAAACAAATATTTGTTTCTAGTTTATAAACTAGCAAACTGAGGTTCAGAGGACTTAAACTTATTTGTAGGACAAAAAGATGGCTAGTGTGGCTGGAGCAAAGGTGAAAAAAGGAGAGTGGAAAGAGATGAAGTTAGAGAAATAGACATAAGCCAGAAAGTTGGGGTTAAGGTCAGATTTTACTCTGGTTGCAATGGGAAACCACTAGAAGAATTTAAGTAGGAGAGATACAAGATCTGATTTATACCTTAAAAATGGACTAGTTAGGAAACCACTGCAATAGTGCCAGCAACAGATGATGGTGACCTGAATTAGAATTGTAGTAGTAGTAAAGAAAGTTAGAAGTGGTCATATTCAAGATAATTTTGGAGGTAAAAATGAGAGAACTTTGAAGGGGAGGGAGAAATGCATTGTAAATTAAAGGGAATATGGAGTCAGGATGGGATTTTTCCCCCAGATGATTGTATTGAGACAGGATTACATGCCAAATAGGGACAAGCCAATACAAATAGATAATGCAAAAGAGATGCAGGTAGGGATAACTATAAGAGCAAAGTTCATGAGATGGTCAGAGTATCTAGAATCCAGAGCATAAATGAAAGGCTTAGCCAGAGATGGGATCAAGGTCGGTCTTCCAAATTACCATGATGGATGACAGCATACTGAGTAACAGATGGGGCTAACTTTATGTTTTTGGTGGTGGAGATAGCGCTCACCTGTTTATATCTATTTTCTTCATGAAGTGAGACTATCAGGTGAGAGTGGCCAGGTAGGTTTTGTGAAGTTTTGTTTATTTGTGGCTTCTGAATTTTTATTTGGTTGGTTGGTTTTATTTTGGTTTGGTTTGGTTTTGGTTTTGGGGTTTTGGTATGGTGGTGGGTATTAGTGATTTGAGGAGAAATACAGTGTCAAATAATACTCTCAAAGAGAAAAAAGTAAATTTACTAGGGAACTATAATAGGATTGTGTAGCAGTGTTGAGTGTACATTTGATATTTGCAATCATAGATTTAAAGTGAGTCTAGTCAGCATGTTGTATGATTTTCCTCTAACAAATTCAGCTTTCCTGATGCAGACATAGACTAAGCATATAAATGTTTTTAACCAGGATATGGTTTTTGCCAGTCACAGATTAAGCATATAACTGTATTTAAAGAAGGTATGGTTTGCCAGACAAGTAGAATGGGAAAGAGAGGCAAAGGAGTCAAGGGTGTCTAAAAGGGATGGTCATTGGTCTAGATCACAGAACCTTAACTGGGTCAAAGATAAGTCATACATGAGGAGGGCAGTTTGAAAGTTATGTATCTGCGTGAACCTTGTTTGGATCCTGAGTCAAACAAAATATTTTTTAAAGCAAATGACATTTGTAAGATAACTGGAAATTTATTATTTTTATGTTTAATATTTTATATTTTTAGGAATTCTTTTTTAAGTATAATAATGTACATTGTTTACATTTTTTTTTTTTAAAGAAAACACTTTTAATCTTACAGTTCAGTACCTTGAAACGTACAGTAGGACAGTACAACAGCTGGCATACAGGGGCTGGCATCGAGTGAACAGGCAAGAAGAGTTATTAACTGGAGGAGGGAGAGGAGGTGGGAGATGGTAGAGCTGAAGGATCGTCAGCAATTGGAGACAGAGGGCAAGCTGCAATTTCACCCACGCCTGATGTTGATGGCACAGGTTCTGGTTCCCTGCATTGTGGAGGCTGGAAGTCCAAGATCAAGGTGCTGGCAGGCAGGGCTGGTTCCTAGTGACATCTCCCTCCTTGCCTTGCTGACAGATGGCTGCCTTCTTGCTGTGTTCTCACATGGCCTCTCTTCTGTTCTTTGTTTACATATTTTTTAAGTACATTATGGATAGATATATCTGGGATATACTTCAAAATAACAGAGATGGAGAAGTGGGTGGGGGTAAAAATGAAATAAGATTGACCAGGAGTTGATGATTGTTTAGGTTGTGTGATAGGTAATATGAGTGTTCATTATACTATTCAGTCTATTTTTGTATATGCTTGAAATATTCTATAATGAAAAGTTAAAACAAGAAAAAAAATCACATGTAAAGTTCATTTAAAATGAAATTTGCATACCTTGGGTTAATTATAACTCATAGTTTTAAGACCTGAATATCTTTAAAATCTGCACATATACAGAATACAGGAAAATTGTCATAATTTACATACTTCAATAAAAACAAAAGCCTAGGGGTTGTGAGCCTGAAGAGAATGATGCAATTAATAGAATAAATCAAAAGATGTTTAACTATATTTTACTCCATAATAACATGTTTTCTATAAAGATAATTTAATAAATATAATTTCTCTTCATTTAAAGAAATGAATTGTTTTGTGTATTGTGTAAAAAAAATTCTAAATGGACAAGACAGAAATAACACAACTGAAAAACAGAACCAGTTTGATCATTCATAACCTTTCTTATACTTTACAGTAAACAGCTCTTCAATATTTACCACGTTGTCATTTCAATATACCATTTCAATTACAAACCAATGCACCATAAGATGGATTTTTTTAATGTATTTATAAAAACTTCGAAATTAAACTTACTATTTCTTTCTGTTCTCTTGGAAAAGAAGAAAATAAGCACCGTTCTTATGCTCCAGATGCTATAGAACAAGCAAAATTCAGAAACAAAAACCATCATTAGGATACATGAATTAGAAGCCACATAAAATGAAAACAAACACACATTTCCAATTAGAGTTAGAGACATTGTATCCCTTTGTATTTTGAAAATCAAAAAGCACTCCTTTCTTTCAGAAGCCACCAGAAGTCTACCTGTGCTTTCAAAGGAGGAGTTCTCAATCTAAAATCCATGGACCTCCTGAGGGTCCCTCCAAATTGTGAAATTGCCTTTGTCTGCATAAGTGCATTTCTCTGGAGAGACCATTACCCTCATCATTCTCAAAGGAGTCTATGAATCCTCCAAAAGATTAAGAACAAATTATAAAATCCCTTCTTACTAGGTAAGCATCAACTCTAAAACTTTATCTATTCCCATACGTTAGGGAAAAACAATTTTACAAATCCAAACCATTATACAAATGTAAGTTGCTACTCCTTCCCTGTTATTTAATATTAGAGGGATCTTCTCTACTAAATAGGATAAGCTATCTGGAGAAAAAATAAAATCTTACCATCAAGTAAATAACTGATAAGTAAATTTAGCTAAACATCGCCTTTCAAAGATTTTATGAAGGTAATTCTTTAGGCCTTGCATTAGTAAGTCATCAAATGATACTAAAAGAATTAAAAGAAAATCAAAGAATGATCCTAATCACAAACTTGTCCAGGTCATCTCTTAAATTCAATGTAAATAAAACAAAATTCCCTTCTCCCTAGAATATGGCCGAATAAGTATACAAACATTATCCATCATTTTATAAAAGAAATACATTGTATCTAAATGCAAATTCAGATAATAGGTATGAAAATTAGTTCTTCACTCTGAAATATATCATTGCTATTCTTAGGAATTAGCCTGCAAGGTCATCACCAGTGAACGCTGTCTCCTGGTATGCATAACTTTGTGTAGTCCTCTCTCACCAATGTTGGTCTGTGTGACCAACAGCATGTCACTTCAAGATTAGGTTATAAAAATACGCAGTTTCCATCTCAGGCCTCTTCTTCCGCTTGCTTTCTTTCTCTCTCTTGGATTACTCGCTCTGAGACAAGTCAGCTGCTTTGACATGAGGACATTCAGGGAACTCTATAGAAAAGCCCATTTGGTGAGGAACAGAGGTCTCTGGCAAACAGCCAGTGAGGAGCTGAAGCCTGCCAACAACTGCACGTGTGAGCTTAGAAGTAAATTCTCCAGCCTTAGGTAAGCCTTGAGATGACTATAGGCCCAGCCAATAGCTTAACTGCAATTTATATATGAAAAAAGACCCTGGGCCAGAACCATCAGCTAAGCTGCTCCCATATTCTATCCCTGAAGAACTGTGAGAGAGAATAAACATTTGTTGTTTTAAGCTACTAAGCTCTGGGGCAACTTGTTACATAGCAATAGATAACTTGTACATGTTTTGGGGGTTGTTTGTTTGTTTGTTTATTTATGGCTACGTTGGGTCTTTGTTGCTGCATGCGGGCTTTCTCTAGTTGCAGTGAGCGGGGGCTACTCTTTGTTGTGGTGCATGGGCTTCTCATTGCGGTGGCTTCTCTTGCTGTGGAGCACAGGCTCTAGGCACACGGGCTTCAGTAGTTGTGGTGCGTTGGCTCAGTAGTTATGGCTCGTGGGTTCTAGAGTGCAGGCTCAGTAGTTGTGGCGCACGGGCTTAGTTGCTCCTTGGCACGTGGGATCTTCCCGGACCAGGGCTCCAACCCGTGTCCCCTGCATTGGCAGGCGGATTCTTAACCATTGCGCCACCAGGGAAGCCCCTACATGTTTTTTACATGGTGATGATTTATTTTTATGATATGAAAACACCAAAATAACCAGTACCAGATTCCTACATGGTACTTGGACAACTATCTAAGCACTAAAAAAAAGACACTGGGCATTGTCCTTATCAAGGGAAGGGAGATGAGAAAAGAGGTTAAACATACAGCTCACAACCCTCAATGATCCTACAACAGTAGAAAAGTCCCATAATATTTCCCCATTGCAAACCCCCTGAAACAGTGGCAAGCTGAGAGAGATGATTTAGGAAAAAAAGTATAGGGAAAGAAAACTGAGAACACAAGAGAAGGAGTTGCAGAGATAATGACTAAAATTCTGAAGGAAATCAGTAAATTTTCTTAAATGGTAGATTTTTTTAAAGCATGTATAATTTTCAAAGTATAAAAACTACAAGAATGGAAATATACTCCCTTACTTCACAATAAAACTCACTAATTTCCCTTTGTGGACAACAAATTCTTCTTTTGGTTTTTATCAGAACTACTGGTGGAGAAAATGAGCTATCAAATAATACACATTTCTAAGTGTCAAGCCTTCAAGCCTTGAAAAGGTAGACTATAATAGAGTTAGTTATTCCTTAAGGCTAAATTAAATGAAATTCTTTTACATAATTCTTTAAAATAAAATTTAGGAAAAGAATTAAAGTACTTCAGGAATATGTGTTCTACTTATCCCAACAAAGATGTTGCTCTCCCAATAATTAAATATAATTTATGAAAATACAGCAACATGTTTTGTGAAGATATTAAAGATATTACTATTGACTCCTACTTTGAGAATAGTGGCTTAATCTCCATTTCTCCCTTCTCTTCTTAGAAATCATCCAAACAGCAAGGAGACAAAAACAAAAACACAAATTCCTTTTCTGATAAAATTAAGATAAGCTAAAACTCAACCCTCAAAATATGTGGAAGTGTTCCCCAAAACAGTGGAGCTCATGCAGAGGCTCAAAAGAGTAAAAGCAGAGAAGGAAAACTGCTTATCTCACTAAAAGGTAGGAAGATAAACTTCTCAAAGTGTAAAGCCTAAAACTCATGTTTATTACACTGAGAATAAGATACACATGCTACAGGCAGAAACTCCTAAGTTTGGTTCCAACAATGAAACAGAAAAGGCAGGGCTTAAAGAGAAATCACTCAGAAATGCCCTATTTACAAAGAATATTCTGTTTCTATGGCAGCAGGGGAGAAAAGTTTTGTACTATGAAAAATTTTATACACAGTTGCCTAACCCTATTGGCTGGAAAAGGATAAAAGCTGAACAAACTAACACACTAAATCCTGGATCGTAAGGAAAATTCTAGATAGCCTAAATGTAGGAAGACTTGCCTCTATACTCTCACATAAACCTCTTACAAATAACTGGGCCAAAGCGAACATACCACATAGCTAGAGATTTTCTATTTAAGGTATAAAAACCAAAAGCAAAATAGAAAATTAGTTTCAAAACTTAGACCAACATCTTTCATCTCAATGAATGTAAATGAGCTAAACTCACTAGAGCAAAAGAAAAAGACTTTCAGACTGGATCATAAAATAAAAACCAACCCTATAATGTAAACTGACACCTAAAACTGTTTTTGAAGGTTGAAAATAAAACAATGGGCAAAAAATATAGTAGGCAAATACACACAAAATAAGGGTTGTGATCTTAACATGCCACAAGACTGAATTCAAGACTACATCCCCACCAAAAAAAGCTTTAAACTAGAAAAAGAAGGTCATTTTATAGTATTATAAAGGATGCAGTTTCTTTCCAACAAATAGAGCTGGAGCAACTGCACATCCACAGGCAGAAGAAAGAAAGAAAGAGAGGCAGAGAGGGAGGGAGGGAGAGAGAGAGAGGGAGGGAGGGAGGGAGGAAGGAAGGATGGATCTCAGTGTGAATCTCACATCTTATATAAAAAATTGGCTCAGGGCTTCCCTGGTGGCGCAGTGGTAGAGAATCTGCCTGCTAATGCAGGGGACATGGGTTCGAGCCCTGGTCCGGGAAGATCCCACATGCCGCGGAGCAACTAGGCCCGTGAGCCACAACTGCTGAGCCTGCGCATCTGGAGCCTGTGCTCCGCAACAAGAGAGGCCGCGATAGTGAGAGGCCCGCGCATCGCGATGAAGAGTGGCCCCCGCTTGCCGCAACTAGAGAAAGCCCTCGCACAGAAACGAAGACCCAACACAGTCAAAAATAAATAAATAAAAATTAAAAAAAAAAAATTGGCTCAAAATGGCTTATGAACTTAAATGTAAAATGTTAGAAGGAAAAAAGCATAGCAAAAAAACAAAGAAAATCTTCAGGACCTATAGATACAGAGGGGTTCTTAACAACAAAAGCACAATCCATAAAAGGAAAATTTTAAATAATAAATTTGGCTCTGTGAAAAACCCTGTATAAGGATGAAAAAACAAATTACAGACTGAAAAAAAATATCTGCAAACCATATATCCAGCAAAGAACTTGTATTTACAATATATAAAGAACTCTCAAAACTCAACAGTAAAAAAACTAATTATCCAATTAGAAAATTAGACAGCAGACCTGAACAGACATTTCAATGAAGAAAAGATACAGGTGGAAAATAAACACATGAAAAGATGTTCAACATCACAGCCATCAGGGAAATGTAAATTAAAACCACAATGAGCTATCAATACACACCTATCAGAATGATCAAATCAGAAAATAGTGATAATACCAAATGCTGCCAAGGATGCACAGAAACAAGATCACTCAAATATCACTAGTGGAAATATAAAATGGTACCTCTACTCTGAAAAAAAGTTTAGCAGTTTCTTATAAAAGTAAACATGTACTTACAAGCGTCTCAGAGATTACACTCTTGGGCATATACCCCAGAGAAATAAAAACTTACATTCAGACAAAAACCTGTACACAAATATTCATGGTAGTCTCATTTGTTAGAGCCAGAAACTGGAAACCATCCTAATGTCCTTTAACAGGTGTATGGCTAAACAAACTGTGCTACATTAATGCCATGAAATACTACTCAGCAATAAAAAGTAATTATTGTTACACTTAACATCTTGGATGGATCTCAAGAATATGTGGAGTTTAAAAAGCCAATTTCAAAAGGTTACATACTATGTGATCCCATTTTATAACATTCTTGAAATAAAATTATACAGGTGGAAAACAGATGGGGTGGAAGGGGTTAAGAATGGGACATGTGGAAGAGAGTTGGTATGACTGCAAAGGGGTAGCAAAAAGGAACTCTGTGAACAATTCTGGATCTAAATTGTGGGGTACTTACATGAAGCTACACATATGATAAAACTGCATAGAAATATAAAACACATACACACAAATGAGTGTATGTAAAACTAGTGAAATCTGAATATGCTTATGAATTGAACCAGTGTCGATTTCCTGTTGTGATATTTAACTGTGGTCATGCAAGATGTTACCACTGGGAAGGCTAGGTGAAGGGTACACAGGACTTGCTTGTATATCTGTTTTTTCCAATTTCCTGTGAATCTATAATTATTTCAAAATAAAAAGTATTTTTTAAAGGATGTGCCTACAATGAAGATATAACAAGAATATTTACTCATCAAATAGAAAAGCATAACATTCATAAAGCAAAACTAAAGGAAATATAGGGAGAAGTAGAAATATACTGTTATTAGGATACAGAAGACCTATTAACACAGTCAGGTAGTTTTCAATGATAGTACTAAACTCTGAAAAAAAAAATATATATCTTCAAGTGTTCATGAAACACAGCAACTGATCAAATAGCATGCCACCAAAAAGGGTCTCAATAAAATCAAAGAAGTAGAAATATTATTAAACAACATTCTCTGAAAGCAATATAATAAAACTAGAAATAGTAACTAAGCCAAAAACCAAACATACAAACACACATTGCCACCTGGAAATAACTCTTAGATTATAAAAACTTAAAAAAAAAACTTAAATAAACTTTTAAAAAATGTAATGAAGTCTTAAAAATAACCAAAGTAAATACATATCACTACCTATCAAGACCTGTGGGATAAAACTAAAGCAGTCAGAAAAATACCATGGCCTCAAATACATGTGTGGTGTACTGTGTTAAGAAATAAGAATGAAAATAAATACATTAAAGCATCCATTTTGAGTTACAAGAATAAAGTAAGCCTATGGAAGAAAAAAGAATTAATAAAAAGAAGTAATTTTTTAAGCTGGTTCTTTGGAAGAAACAGTTAATAAAAACAACCAAAAAAGAATTACAAATATACAAAGTAAGAAATAATAAGGAAGCAATAATCATAGCTACAAAGAAATTTTAAAAATCAATGAGACAATGATTATTGCTATTACAACACTATGCAAATACACTTTAAAACTGTAGAATGGTTAGCAAAACTAACCTTGGAAGAGAGAGAAAGCCTAAAAAATTAACTACTATTGAATTTTAAAAGTTGTTAAGAGCTACCCTCTATAAAAAACACCAAGCCCAAAAGATTTCAAATGGAATACTACTAAACCTGTAAAGGACAGATAATGCTAGTATTATTTAAACTGTTCCAGAGCATTAAAAAAGAAAGAAAAGCTTCCTGATGTCCTTATAAAATGACTACAACTAAGAAAGTAGAAATTTTCCTAGAATTCAAGATTTCAATATTTGATTTCAATATTTAATATAATCTATCATTATCAAGAGATGTAAGATGAAAAATCACATGGCTATCTCCATAGATGATGAAACGGCATTTAACAAAATTCAACAATCTTTCTTGATTAAAAAAAAAAAAAACTAAATAAAATATAAATAGCTAGAAGATTCCTTAACATAAAATATATCTGTCTCAATCCAAAAGTCAGGATAATGCCCAATGGGGAAACATTAGAAGCATTCCCAAGGAACAAGTTAAGGATGTCGACTATTTTCTCTGTAACTTAACATTGTCCTGAAAGTATTAGCCAATACAATTAGCAAAGAGGAAAAAAAAATCTGAAGAGTCAAAAAATCTGAAAGGAGGTGGTAAAATTATTGATATTTACAAATAATATGATTGTATACTTGGAAACTCTCAAAGAATCAACTAAAAAACTTATTAGAAACAATAAGACAATTATTATAGTTGAATACAAAATTAGTATAGAAAATCAGTAAGTTCATATATACTATCAGTTCTAAGACATACTAAATACCTTAACTCACATTCATGAAATCATTCCTGTTGTTCTTTCCTGAATGAAACTGATGCTATTTGAAATGTAAGTATGGCATGAATTTCTGTTAAATATTATCCAGTGACTTGCACTATAAAATTATAAAGGTGTTCTAACAGGAATAACTGGAGCCTCAATAAAACAGAATCATACTTTAGATTCAGTAAACATTTTAAATCCTTAATACTAAGTGCTTTTACTGTACTAAAGTTAAAAATGCTAAAAGTTAAAATGTAGCAGAATACCTAAAACTCAATAATCAATATAATAAAACCTTCCTCACTTTTACTAAAGGATTAACATTCCATAAACCTCTAATGATTTTTCACCAACCTTCATATAAAAAGGAATTTTTACTTATCTCGTCCTTTCTGCCAAATTTAAGTGCTTTCTTTCCAACAACTACACAAGTCCAATCCAATTTATTGAAATGTTTTTAAGATGAGACTTAACAATACATAAAGCTAAAAATGAAAAGATATAGATCTCAATATTTATAACTATGTTGACAATTTTGTCAGTTTATTTAACCATCAAAGGCTTTAGGGAGAATTACCTTCACATTTAGACAAGTAACAATGATTTATTTTGGTATAAGGAACAAGCTTTATTTATTTATTTATTTTCTATTATTTGTGGGGGAGAGCTATAACTCAACACCATTTTCCCCCAATGATTTGAAATGCTATCTTTATCATATATAAAAACCATATATGATAAAAATTCCTTTTGGGATTTATTTCTGGATTCTTGTATCTCTTCCTTTGGTCTGTGTCTCTATTTAGACACTATCAAACTTTTAATTAATGAAGTTTTACAATGCATTTGATGCCTGGTAGACCTCTGCTTCTCATTCTGCTCCTTTTTTAGACTTTTCAAGACTATTCTTATGTGCTTATTTTTCCATTAAAAATTATGGAATAAGTGTGCCAAGATTTTTAAAGTATTGTTATTATTTTTATTGTGATCACACATTTTTAGATTAATTTAGGGAGAACTAATCTCAGAATAGGATTTGTTTTCCCATCCAAGAATAGGATTTGTCTCTTAATTATGTCTCAGTACATAATTTTTTAAGTACAGAATTATATCAAGTGAATATCTATATTTTAATATCAATATTATAAAAGGGATGCTTGCAAAATGATTTTCTTACCTACAAAAACTAAGAGTAAATATTCCCCTTGAGTAAATACCAAGAGATGTTCAGATACCTTCTCCTTTAAGAGCCAACTACAGTTGATGGGAGATACTTTGTATTATTATTAGAGTGCCATGAGACAAACTTTTAACTTTCCTGAAAAGGCTACAAATTATGTCTGTTAGCTGCCTAGCTGGATTGAGGAAATATATACCACAAACTGGTTGGGAGGAGGGGAAGTGGGAAGGCGGCATTCCATGACAGTCCAGTGGTTAAGACTCCACCTTCCAATGCAGGGGGCCCGGGTTCAATCCCTGGTCGGGAACTAAGATCCCACATGCTGCGCAGGGCAGCAAAAAAAAAAAAAAAAATTGTATAAAATCAAAGCTCTAACCTCAAATGGCTTTCAATTCAAGTAGGAAAGCAAGAAAACAAAAAACAGGAGACAAAACCACATTCCTCAGTTCCTTGCTTAAATTTTTTCCCCTCAGATCTCATTTTAAGACGAAAACACACATACACACGGAAAGAAAATATGGCCAAATCCTCTGGGAAGGTTAACATTTTATGCTAATTGGTCTCTGAAATGACCTTACAGAGAATGGAACTTTTAGAAAGTTATTATTTGTAAGAATAAGGTATCCAGGAATAAAAGTTTGTAAGATTGCTTGCAGAGTCAGTTAAGGGTAGAGACAAAGTTTATGGTTGTTCATTCTTAGAAAATGAGCCAACTCCCAAGATAATGCCTATCTGCCAGCATAATGCAGAAATACAAAAATTTAACTGTAAACCAAACCTTCCCTCACTATGGAGCACAATCTTAATAATTCCTATGAAATCACTTCACCATAATTTCAGTTTCAGTAACAGTTGAAAAGATCAGAGAGATATAAATATATTACTGAATATGAAAAGCAGAAAACCAATAGACTGGAATCTCACCAAGTTCCTCCCTATTACATCCTAAAAAGAAGACAAGATAAAATCTCAAAGCTTCTTAGGTATTGATACTCTACCATAAAAGATAATTAGGGGACAGTTATGATTAGGCAATATATGCTCAGTCCTGAATCCATGACCTCTCTGCCAGTAAAAGCATTTGGGAAACTTGGAATGCAGAGAAAACAGTCATTTTTTGCCGTTACCAGGTAGATTTCTAAGCTTTATAATTAATGTAGACAGTGATGAGTAAAGCAATACCTTTTATTGCTCCTTCTGCCTCCATTTTTTTAAGCAAACCCTGGTCTAGACCTCAAACTTTGTTTCCAAAGAAAAAAAGTCCAGGGGTAAGCTTGGGCGAGAGCTCACATTACACACAAAAGGCAATGTCCTGTGGTAAGTCTTCTTTCTGTTCACCACAACATCCACTCTCATGTTGTTGTATTCTATTTCATGCTTTTTTGATTGTCATCAATCAGAAGGACAATTCTATTCTTTGTTGGATAACTGGTCTATGCTTCCAAAAGTGAACAACAGCTCACTGAAATAGAAGCTGCAGCAGTTGAGAACCAGGTCACAGATGTGAATGAGACAAAGTGAGAAATGGCTCTGAAGCTTAACAAGCCAAGAAATACTAGATGCAGGTGATGCAGAACAGGCAGAAGGACACAGTAAGGGTAACAAAGCTTCATACTCAAAAGAGTAGAAAGATCAAACTGAAGAAATAACAAACATTTTTAAAGAAACTAAGTTTTTTTACTTTTAAAAACAATTAGTATATGATTTATGTGCAAAAAAACAAAAAAAAAATCTTCTGAGTCACAATAGCCAATCACAATTTGTGCATAGGCATTAGAATTAGCACAGAGAGTTCCCTGTCAGGTATTCTTTTACAACTAGATAAAAATCTTCTATAATCAGAAAATCAATTTTTATATGGAAATGGATGTCAAATGGAGTTTTTTTAAGTATTTAAAGACATTTAAATCAACTAAACATCTCACACTTATTCCCTTTCTAAATTTTTCTCCCTTCTTTTCACAAAAAAAAAAAAAATAGAAAGTTAACAAGGGAAAGGGGCTCAGCATTATGAAATGTGAGACTACACCTGGGATAAGAAGCATTCCAAAAGACTTCAAAAGAGAAGAAACATTTTTTAAATGGCAGAGACAATTATTTTGTAATATGCATGTACTCGATTTTTGGCCCTTTACCTACATACAAAGTTAAAATTGTATCAGCACCAGGAGTTCCTAAAGACTAAACCAAAAATGTTTACTATAGTAGTCCCAAAGAAAAAGGTCCTACCCCACCCACCAATGTCAAAACAAAAAACCTAAGTATCACCCTGATTCCTCCTTTTCCCTTACCTTCCATTTCCTCCCATCAAGTTGTCTCAGTTTTACTTCCAAAATATTTCCAAATCATCTGTTCATCTCCACTGCCACTGGGCAGTCCAATCCGTCTTCATTTTTTATTAAACTTCTATAACAGCCTCCTAGCTGATCTCCCAGTTTCTATTCTTGCCCTCCTCTTACTCCATCTCCATAAAACATCACACACGATCTTCTTAGATCTCATCATGCCATTCTTCTACTAAAACCTTTACACACTTTCCATTTCACCCAAAATAAAATTCAGACTCCTCTCTGTGACCCTCCATGACCTAGATTGTGCAAGCTCACCTTGCATCACTCTTCCTCTCCATCACACACTCCAGATATAGCTATGTTTTTGACCCTCGCGTAAGTCACGCTCTCTCCTACTTCACAGACTTTGCATTTTCTGTTCTTTCTTCTTGGAATTTTTTTTTTTAATTTGAACAACACATTGATGTAAAAAATTCTAACAATATCAAAAAAAAAGCATGTGGAAAGAAACGACTACTTAAAATTCCAACACCTGAGAAAATTACCATTATTATTTTGAGGATAATCCTTTCCTATATCTCTCTATGGATATATGTGCTATTACACACTGTATATATAAATACTCTTCCATATATTCCAACTCTTTCCATACTGGTTCTTTCTCATACTTCAGTTCTCAATTCAAATACCTCCTCAAAAGAGGCCTTCCAGGACCATCCTAAAGTATCCTATTCTTCTCTATCACATCACCTGTTTATTTTCTTCATTGCACTTATCTCTCTCTAAATTAACTATGTTTGTTTACTTGTCTTGTTTTTTTCTGTCCAATCCCAACTGAATGTAAGCTCCCTACTTTCTCAATCACAACGGGCTAGCCCAAAACGTAACACATTGCAGGTGTCAAATATTTACTGAATGAACAGATGATGGCTTTGACTAATATTTATAAGCTGCCAAATCCTAAATTTATATCTCCCATTCAAATTTCTCTCCTGAGCTTCATAGTCATACTTAACCATCCCACTTGGCAGCTCTATCTGGATAGACCATAGGTATTTTGGTCTCAGTGGGTCAACTACCTGCTCCTCCTCATGTTGTTCCCTATTTAGATGAATGATGCTACCATCAACCAAATTTCCCAAGCCATGAACCTGAATTTTATCCTTGATGCAATTCTTCCTCTTCACCCCACATCTAACCAATCACCAAGAGCCTCTCCATATTACCTCAATTCTACCTCCTAAATCTCTTCAACCCATCCACTTCATTCAGCCCATCTGTTTCTCTTCAACGCTGCTGCCACCACTCAAGTGCAAATCACCATCAATCGTTTCTCCCCTAGACAACTACAATAACCTTCTAACTTGCTGCTCCGCATCCATTCTTACTCCCCTCTAATTTACTCTCCATGCTGTAGCCTCACTGGTATCTTCAAGATAATGATATGATCATGTCATACTCCTTAAAAATCTTCAGTGGCTTCCCACTATTCTTAGATTAAAACCTAAAATCCTTATCATGGACTATAAGGCCCACAAGAAATATCCTTCGTCTAACTATCCAGACTTTTCTCCATAATCCAGTCTTTGGCCTTCTTTCAATTCTTTAAATCTACCACGCTCTATCCTCCTTCA
Source organism: Balaenoptera physalus (assembly GCF_965194825.1). Taxonomy (NCBI): domain Eukaryota; kingdom Metazoa; phylum Chordata; class Mammalia; order Artiodactyla; family Balaenopteridae; genus Balaenoptera; species Balaenoptera physalus. Next base: position 69,079,893 of record NC_138885.1, read on the forward strand.
GGGTCTTCAAATATGCTCTTCCTTCTGCCTAAAACACTACCTACCATGTCACACCACCCTTGCTACACATACTTATCCTTCAGGTCTCAAACTCAAACATCACTTCCTCAGGAAGGCTGTGGTAGGCAGAATTCTAAAGATATCCCCCCCTCTCTCCCCAAGACTTCCATTCTCTGGTTATATTATCAAACAGTAATCTAGGTACTACCATGAAGGGACTTTGCAGATATAGTTAAGTATTACTCAGTTGATTTTAAGATAGGGAGATTAACCTAGATTATCCTGGTGCGTCTAATACCATCAGTTAAGCGCTTAAAAACAGAGGTTTCTCTCAGCCAAGGGCAAAATAGGAAATCAGAGAGATACAGCAGAAGTCAGCCAACACCCTGTTTGAGCCTGGAAGCAGATTCTCCCCCCTCAGAGACTCCAGGCCAGCTGATAACTATGATTTAAGCGTGCAAGACCCTAAGTCAAAAACCCAGTCAAAAAAAAAAAAAAAAAAACCCAGTCAAACTACCTGGACTTCTGACCTACACACCTGTGATATAATAAAGGGGTGTTAAGTCACTAAATTTGTGGCAACAGTAGTAAAGAATACAAAGGCCCTTCCCTGACCTGCATGTCCACTCCAGACTGTGTTAGGGACCCATTATAATATTCATTATACATTTTACTTCATTTAATGTATGCAGTCTAAGATCTGCAGTCAAAGGTTCTGTATTTTTGTGTACCATACACCATTATAATCCAACATGCACACAGTTGGTACCTATAAATGTTTGTTGATTGAATGAACAAATTTTTCATTCAACTTTCTTTCAAAATTCTCAATCATTCTCAATCATTCTCATCTCAATTCACACCTCCTGTAAAGTGCTGTATTACAAAATATTTCTGTAATAAGGGTCAATTGCTTTATAGCAGTTACTAAAAAGAGGGGAAGGGTGGGATGAATGGAATACATTCAACATGGGGCAGTTGTTCTTTTTGTTTTACAAGTCCTTCCTCACTTGCCACTACCCACAATCTGAAATGCCTACTCCATGCCCAATACTCCTAGGGAGCATGAACATGTATTAGAGAATCACAAAAGATTCCGTACGGAGCCATTATTACTAATGTCACTGGGTCATATTCTTCAAGTATGTTGGATTGTAAATAAAGGTTTAAAACAATTGTTCTACTTTTTAAAGAAACAGTTTTCAAACTGCAAAAAAATGCAAATTTATTCAATCTGCAACATTATTATTTCATAATAAAAAGAAACTGACTATATTAAAACTATCTAGTCAGGAAGAGGAAAAGTCAACAAAAAGAACATTTTACTTACATTAACGGGAAAGCAAAAAATGGGAGTGTCATGGCAAGTCTTGCTGTAAATTCATCAGGAAGGTACCATAAGTATACAATTAAACATGTAAACAGATAGAGAATTGAAGAGTAGAGAATTAATCTTCCAACCCATAATTTTTGTAATCTCTGATTTTTTTCCCTAAATTCTTCCAATGCTTGAATTTCCTGTGAAGAGAAAGTTATTATGTATTATTAAATCTCAAATTCATAAAGAAATTAAAATGGTAAAAAAAATTTTAATATGATAGAGAGGTTATAAAGAACTCTTAAAAATTCAATGAAACATAATACCTTAATATTTTAAACAGAACATAATATGAAAAAGAAAATTAAAAATGAAGTTAAAATATATGAAAAATGTCTATTATGATTTGACAAATCTTTTTTTAAATTCAAAATTAAGATATTTAAAAATAATATTTGATAACTTATCAAATTAGCAAAGATCAGAGGTATAAAATTGGCATCAATAAATAGTCTTTGTTAAATCAAACAAGTAATAATTCTCCCTGTATAAGGCCTAAAAAAAAAACTCTGACTATAAAAAGAATTAATAAAAATTGAAACAGTGACCCATACTAGATTCTTTCAATCCATTCATCACTCTCAATATTCTCAAAGAATAACCATTTTTTATGATAGAAAGTATAAAAAGCTGTGAAGTTTGCAAACTGATACAAATAGTTGCAGACTATTTTATAATCTACTTTGTCCTATCCGTAACATTGATTTACACCATGCTGTAGATCAAATTTCATTCTAACATTCACTATTACCTGACACAGACTTCTTAGGTCACTGATAGACTTTGAATTTTAACATTAAAGTTCTCAGGCTTACTCTATATCACCTCTAAATTCCCATACCAGATCTAGTCTCCAAAGTAATATGTACTAAAATAATATTTATATAACACCTAATATGAATTAAAACACCCCAGAGCCAAAGAACATACCTTATCTATATTTTCCAGAACCTCTACAGTTGAAGGTTTTGTCTGTTATAGAAACAGAAATAAGAGACAGCATTAAAACTTGTTATTGCTAACTTAGAAACACTTTGACTTATATAATCATAAAAGAACATTTTAATCCAAAATTAAGTTTTTTCAATGTTATCAAGCAATATGTATTCCTGTTTTTTTACAAATGAGATTTAGACTTAAATAAAAATTATAACTATAAACAAAATTACACAAGACTAAAGAAATAAGAAGTAAGATGTACCTACTTATTTTTAGTCCTAGAAGTACTTTCAACTCTGATAGCTCAATTTTTACCATCCTTAACCAACCCCAATAAAACATACTTTTATTGAGAGAAAATTTGTTTAAATTTTCCTCTAAGAAAAATTTTCTTAGATATGATTATTCAAAAGAATTCTATTAAGTTACTATAAATTATTAGTTCTATAATAATTCTATTAAATTATTATAATTATAAATTCTATTTAAAAATTCAAGACTAAAGATGGTCTGATTTACTATTGCTAAAAGTTCACTTAGGACTCTGGAGGTCGAAAATCAATAGGTTACCTTCATTCTGAATTCCTAAAGTACTTTTCTGAAGATCAGATTTTTAAAGGGCGCCTAAGAATACTTCATTATTGCAGAGCTTGTTTGTCAAAGATAATTTTTTATATCACCTAGAATAAAAACCAGCCAAAATGGCTCATACAACATTTGAAAAAAGTAATTACCAATTATATACTCAACCATCTAAGAGGGTAATGATTATCAATTCATTGTAGCGCCCACAGGAGTTGTCAACATTAGGCTGAACCACATGAAATTGCTGTTTATGTAGTCAAAACTGGCAGTTTCATATGGTTCAACCTAACAAGAAAGACAAAGGAAGAATAGATAAATTTGATTCTCAGGCAGAACTGTAATAAGGTTTTAAAGGGGGGTGGAGGGTGTCAATGTAATGCCAATCCAAAACAGAGCACCTCCAGTAATAGTCCAAAAACTAAATTGTGTACCAAGTATTGCTAGACTCCATTGTTACGGTAAAAAGGAGTCAAAAAATAAGCAAAGTAGTTGTCCTAGACAACATTACCTCCTCTTATATTAGAGAAGAGCATTGACCAGAATATTTTATATTTTATAGCTCTAAATTTGAGATACTTCCTCTAAAGACTTAGCCAATAAAATCAAACTATATTTTTAATTTTGTTTAACCTATTAATTCCTAAAAGTATACCTAGTGTGACTTTAGTAAATATTTGTGACAAGCTTTAAGCAAAAAGATATAGCCTATAAAAACATAAATATTGTATAGAATACTTAATTTCAACTATCTTTCAAGTAAGATTGAAATTTAGGCAGTATGAAAACAAGAAAAGATAACCATTTGTACACGAATGTATAAACAGAGAAATAAAAATAATTCATAGGTCAATGTGAAATAATTCTGTTAAACAGAGACATCAGACACCTATATAGCAAGTAGAACCATTAAAGTCCAAATAAAAAACTAATTCATAAGAGAAGAAAGAAAAAATATTAAATACAGTTAGGGATAATATTAAACTACTACTCAAGTCTACACCACAAAGTAGACCTTTACAAATAGCTTTATGTGACACTTCTGTATTAGACTAAGAACTGGCTGTAAAGAAAAGTAACTTACCCTCCATCGAGAAAATAATCCACCCATTTTTTTATTTGTAGAAACTGGGCACAATGATAAATATCATCAGTTGTCCAAAGGAATTCACAGCTAGAAATAAAGCAATTATTTTTAAAATTTAAGTTAAACATATAGCATATTCACTATAAAATTTAGATGTTACAATACTACCCAAAAATACTATAAAATATTAATTTATTTGGACTCCATTTATGTGGAATTTTAATTCAGACAGTCTTGCAGACAGTCCACCTTTTAAAAATTCCTTTCTTCCAAGCCAAAACATATTTAAAAGTGAAAATAAAGCTGGAAAGACTTAAGCAGCAAGGCATTTTAAAAGTGTATATTCATACCATTTTGCAATTTTCTGTTCCTTAAAGTAGGTCCCTTATATTGTTCTTCTAAGAAAAATTCTGCTGTACTACTTTCATTCTACATTCTTAGATACAGTCATTTCTATCATTCAGCTGTCTCCCAACTAAACTAGTTATTTGGAATTAGGGTTGCTCTACAATGTTTAGAATAACATCACCTTACAATAATAGAAAGCCAACAGGATTTTGAGTAAGAAAATAAGGGTTATAAAGCTACCTGTGACAGTGAACATATCATTTAATGTTTCTGAGCCATAATTTTCTTTTCTGTATATTAAAGTTAATAATACTACCACTTTTCACAGGATAGCCTTTATTATTACCATTTTACAGACAAAAAAATTAAGTGGAAAGAAGTTTAGTGATTCACCCAATAGCTCAGAAGAAACATTACCCAAAGCCACTCTATCTTCAGACTTCTGGTCTGTTCACTACCGTTCAACAACCAAATAAACATTTCTTTCTGAAATTGTGTCTAAGTCCCTCAAGTTAAACTGTCATGTCAGCTAGTTGTATCTCATATCCCCTTCTTTTAGTTGCTTTTCTATGACTCTCAAATGTATTAAATATTACCATACATATAAAAACGTATCAGCAATATTATATCCTAAATCAATTTACCAGTCAATAGTTATATAATTTTTAATTCTTTTAAACTGAAATAGTGAAAGTATATTTTCAAACTTACATATTTTTACCAGGTTACAGTTATATACTACCAATGTATAAAACTGCTTCATTTCCACCTAAAAAAAGTTAGGCCATAATTCTTACATTTTTTTAAACCCATAAATGTAATCACAAAATAATGCCAGTACAAAGTAAGTACATTCACTCTGCAATACTATTTTTAGGTTGGAATTAGCGTCAGGCATGCCTATCTTGAACTTTCTTGGTTAGAGAAGTAACAAAAAGCCTAATTATGAAACACACAAAGTGATTTTTACAAACAGAAATACCTATAATCTGTCCTGAAAACTTCTTAAGTTTATAAATGTAATCAATGTTATAAGTTACATTTAAGTTGCAATCTAAATATTATTAATCCTTCAATAGTAAATCAGTATTCAAATTTCTAAAGTGTGGTTGTAGGAAATCCAGGAACTTTAATGAATAAAAGTATAAATTTTTGAGTTAAGACATTAACTAGATCTTAAAACCTTAAGATGCTAAAAATCACCAAGAAAGGTGGCTGGGAAGGGAAGATTCAGAGGAACCACTTAACTTGTGTATTTTCAAAGTATACATTATGCCATGTATACGTTGAATGTATGTGCTATACATCACTATGTATGGTGTATAGCACAGTGTTTTGTACACAACTGACCTACACATTTTGGTTTGAAACAGTTTATAGCTATCACAAATCAAAATTTTTAATATTTGAAAGTAATGACAACAATAATATCATTTAAACACTTGGTAAGGACTTAATCTTCTAGCAGGCCCTAAAACAAATGCTTTTCATGAATTTTATCATTTAGATACTACTATCACTCTATTTCACAAATGCCAAAACTGAGTCTACAGAAGTGAAGTAATTTGCTAAGTTCCCAAAGACAGTTAAGTAGCAGAGCCAGACCCAGTATTTTAGTTTTGATTTTTTAAAAAGCAACAAGTTAGGGGTAGTGACTTAAGAGATACAAACTGCTATGTATAAAACATGTAAGTTACAAGGATATATTGTATAGCACAGGGAATATAGCCTATATTTATAACTATAAATGGAGTATAATCTTTAAAAATTGTAAATCACTATATTATACACCTGAAAATTATATGATATTGTAAATCAATTATAGCTCAATAAAAAAGGCCAAAAAAAAGCAACAAGTTACTTCTAATAACTCAAAATCAGAAATTAAGTCTTTCTGTAGATTAGATTGGAATATTTATATATAAAATATATAAAAGCACCTCAGACATTCTCAAATAGCTGGTAAACAGAGCTACTGAAGTGGAAAGTTATAAACATAAGACACAGGGTTAGTACAGTGTATCATGTGGCCCAATTCCTTCATCTGATTAAATCTGAATGCTTAAATCTGCATGGAAGAGAAGCTAAATGACATGCCAAAATCATGCAGCTCCAGCTAGGGGCAGAACTGGTGCTAGAAGTCTGCAAGTACTGCCTCTACTTGTTTACTGCACGTCACTTTTAAAATACGTGTAATATGAAATGTATGCATAATATTACAATTAATACTAACTTTGACATCAACTATTTGCTTGGAGAATTGTTTTGGTGTTAATGAAACAAACTACATAAGATCCCTTTAAGATCCTTGAAGCAGAGAACTGTGCTTCTAAATTTGTCCTCTAGAACAACACACTATGGTAATAGTCATTAAATGCCATATTCATCCTTTCAGGTTCATAATCAAAGAGCCAATCAACCCTCATTGTCCCAACATTTTTTCTATCAAATTCTGGTATTTGTTAGGGAAGCCTGATTTACTATAATACACATGTATAAGTAGTACTTTCCAACAGATACAAAAGCATAACAAAATTAAATAAATCAACTATTTCTCTACAACTTTAATTTCATACCTCTTCTATTTCCAAACACTTTTTCCCTCCTTGCCACCTGAACATCTTAACTCCAATTCCTGTGGCCCATTACTATGAAACCTTGGGCAAATAAATAACTTAACCTCTCAGTTACTCATTATCTTCATCTGCAAAAGAACAATAGTTAAGAACCTTCTCAAATGTTGAAAAGCTTAAACAGCATAATGTATTCTAAAGTACTTACAACAGTGCCTGACACATACTAATTTCTCGATACAAATTGTTTTTACTGCTGTGGTTGCTGCCCTTTTCTAGTCCATCTCTGCTTCCTTTCAACACATGGAAAATACATGGGAATCAAATAACTAGCATTTCTTTCTGAAGCATAAATCAATTTGCTTGCCCTTGAGTGGACAGATGGTTCAATCTCAAGTGGCCTGTTCCAAGAAATCTTCCCGTGAACGTGTATAAAGAGTCTCTTTCCACTCTGATATCACAATGGGACCTGACATGACCTTAAGAGCTGGGTGCATCTAATGTGTTTTTCAATAAATAATAACACCCACCATATTATTTGAATGTTTTCTACTAACTGCTATTCACACTCAGGTTTAGGTGTCAGAATTTGAAATCTTGGGATGTGTTATTCTCAAATTTTCAGCTTACTTCAAGTCATATTGAAATAATGGAATAAAAAAAGGTCTTGATTTAAAATATGACTCAACCACATACTAGTTACGTGATCTTGGATAAACTAAACTCTCTAAGCCTCAGTTCAGCATTTGTAAAGCGGTGAAAATATCTACATCTACGCTTCACAGAATTGTTGCATGAGTTAAATGAAATTATATATCACTTGGTAATGAAATAATAAGTGTATAATAAATTATAGATATTATTACTACTATTACCAGATAACACATGTAGTATGGCAATACTTCTCATATGGAACACATTCTTTCTAACTTCTTATGAAGAAACTGTTTCATAATTTTAAAATTGGAAAATAAAGTTAGTTTGTATTTTAACTGAAATTGTATTGCTCTCATTTTCTCCAGTATAAAAAATAAAACAAAATACTCTGAAGACTCTTACATTAAAATAACCTTTAACAGCAAAGTAAGTTTAGTTTTATGTTTATCAAGTTCCAAACTTAAGTAGAAACTATTGTCACCATCAACAGTACCTCTATAACACACTGGACTATTCAATTTGAGATTAAAAGTGTTTGTTCTAGAACTCTAAGTTTCAAATATCCTAACAGAAAAGACAATTCTGAAATATCCCAAACCGCCACATTTATTGCTCAAAAATAAAATTACTGAAAAGAAGTACATCTCTAAAAGCACTTTTATTATATAATGATTAAGTTCTGGTCTTCATGGTAAGTCAATGCTCATTCTGAACTAAATACTACCAAAAAATGACTATTTGATTGTAAAGGTTTCTCCTATAAATCATACCTGTTGTATAATTTCTTCCATTTTTTATTCTTTCAAGTTAATAATATGTAAACACTAAGGTTTTTAACAGCAATGGGTTGATGCCAGTAGATGACGGAGAAACTTGAAATTCTAATTTTAAATGTTTAAAAAAATGTGTTGAAAATCAACTTAGTCCTCCTAAAATGAAACCACGGGGGCTGTTGAAGACAAGAGATTAGCATTCCCTGCCAGTTTGAACATATGCCTAAAACCAAGTTTACTCACATCCACACAACCCGCTGTTGAATTTTGTGTGGTGACAATTTTGTCAATGGTGACACCCAGGCCACTGAGAAAGGAGAAGAAAGTCGACACTAGGCACCACAAACCAGAAGCCTACTGGGAAAAGCGGAATATGGAAAATTCAGTGAGTCACAAATTTTACTTAGTAGAGTGAGGGCACCATCAGCAAAACTGAGCGCACGAATCCCAACTCTTTCTCAATCCCCTTACACTGTATTCAAGAATTAAAACTATGATGTAGTTTAGATTTGCTCTTCTCCTTCTGCCATGCCTATGACACCCACGCAATCTCGCCCTTCCCTCCACCCCACCATTGCTCAAAAAAGGAATACAGTCGAAGAGAGGCTTCTCTAAGCAGCATACAATCCACGCCCACACGCCTGGGCCGAGCAGCGTGACACTGACAGTTTTCGGTCCCTCCCGATCTCACCAACTCGTGGCGCCTCCGCACAACTCAGCAAAAGACAAGGGTAGAACCCACTCAAAGCGATGGCTTAGTGTAGGACCTTCTGACCCTTCGACCGAACAGGGAGGTGGGCCAAAGAGACGATGCTCAGCTCAACCCAGTCACTGCCCCCCTTCCCCGTCCCGAATCTCCGAGAAAAGGCTGGGGAACCAACTCCCCTCGGGGAACAGAAAGGGGTCTCCAGCACTCCAGAGCCACCCCTGCCACTGTGCTGGGAAACCAAGGGGATCAGGCGGCGAGACAGGGTCAGCGCGCAGCCGGGCAGGAGCTCGACTAGCCGCCGCCGCAGAGCTCGTAGGCCACTCGGCGTGGGGCGGAGGCGCCCAGGAGAGGCAAGCGGGGGAACCCGAAGCGTATTTCCCAGGGAAAAGCTCAGCGCATCTCCCCTCTGCCGAACCCTTCCAACGGCCCTCATTTTGACCCCTCTACCTTCAAGTAAAAGCGGGCAAAGCCCGGCGCTGGCGTCCAGCTCTGCCAGCTTCGGCCGCCACAGCTCAGCCCGCTCCCGGAGCAGGCAGCAGCCGCCACTGACAGAGCAATGGGCTCAGCCAACTTCCCATCAAACCCCGCGCTCCCGCCGTCGGCCAATCGGCGCCGCAGCCGGCGCGCGGCGCTCCCCCGTCACGTAACCGTGACCGGGGCGGGCAGTTGGGGGGCGAGGCCGGTGGTTGGCCCGAGGACTTATGTCCCTGTGGCTTCCGCGGCAAAATAGGATGCTCGTCGTCGCGTCTCACAGGTGGACTGTCATTTATTATGACTCTTACCAGTACAGTTACTTCTTACTCCTCCTCTGCCTCCTTCTTTTCTTTTAGAGCCCGTTCTGCCAAGTCTTACCGGCGAAAGAAAACACCGAAATTGGTCCTGATGGTCCTAGACGGCCGCGGGAGAGAAGAGTGCGCTTGGGTGGAGGTGGATGCACCTGGAAAGGAGTCCGCCCCGAAGAGTGCCCGACCAGCTGTCATCCAGCCGGCAGAAGAGCAAGTTAATGCTACACCGCTTAGAAGAGACGGGTTCCCAAACAAGCCAGTGGAGGAATTCAGCCTAGACTCCAGGAGTGCTTGCTTGAGGCTTTCATGACTCTTGGACGCCAAAAAGGGTCATTTGCTATCTGGGCGCTTACCATTGTGTGGTAAACATCGAATGCCCAAGGATGTTGATTTCAAACTTGCGGATAACAACATAAGCTGAGTTTTCTATCTCTTACCTTAAGAACACTCCCTTCACAGGTCCTGGTACTAGGCCCACGAATGAACCACCTAGGTTTTATTTGCCTCAGATTTGAAACATTGGCTAAAGAGTGTTAAATCTCCTAGTCAACTGGGAATGACAAGTCTAAATAACAAATGGTACTTGAACCACACAAGGTAATGTTGGAGAAGGGTAGAGAAACCTCAGCAAAAGCTTTTGTCACATTTTACCCCTGTGTGCAAACATTTTTCATGGGATTTTTCTATTTTATTTAGTTACATACACATTTTAAAATAATGAAAAGTGTCCATAGTTTTTAAAGAGTATAACCGTTTTAATATGCTACGTTTAAACTTTGACAACCAAACAGGTAAAGTAAGAAAAGAAAGTGAGCATAGTATCTAGTTGGTAAGAATAATTTATTATACTGGAAGCTACCAGATAATTCACTGTAGAGTTGCTTAACTGCTAAAATCTTTAGTTATAGCTTTGTAAACTTGAAAACAAGGGAAGGGAGCCAAAGTTTCTTCTCGTACTCTGGGTCAGACACTTTACAAATCTAAAAGAAAATGAAAAGAAACATTTCACCTATTCTGGTATGGAAATTTAATCATTTTGTTTTTTCAGCCTTTGCTATTTCAAAGTTGTTTTTTTTTAAAAAAAAAAAAAAGACCTGTGCAAGACTTAGAGGCCAAACTAATGGTTACCAGGGGGCAAGGGTCAGGGGGAGGAGGGATAGTTAGGGAGTTTGGGATTGACATTTACACACTGCTATATTTAAAATGGATAACCAAAAAGGACCTACTGTATAGCACAGGGAACTCTGCTCAATATTATTTAACAACATAAATGGGAAAAGAATTTGAAAAAGAATAGATACATGTACATGTTAAAAAAAAAAAAAAAAGGCCTGTGCAGTTTTGCAAATGAATCTCCTCACCTCAGGACAATCTCTTTTCCTAAGAGAACAAGGAAGAAATGTTTTCTACTTGCTAATAATTTGTTCTCTAGTTTTTTGGGTTTTTTTAATATTATTTATTTGGTTGCACCAGGTCTTAGTTGCGGCTTGCTGGCTCCTTAGTTGCAGCACGCAGGCTCCTTAGTTGCGGCATGCATGAGAGATCTAGTTCCCTGACCAGGGATCGAACCCAGGCCCCCTGCATTGGGAGTGCAGAGTCTTATCCACTGCGCCACCAGGGAAGCCCCTGTTCTCTAGTTTTAATTGAGCCATCAAGATCTACTGTAAAGGGGACAAAAACAAGAGAGGGAAACAGAAAAGAGCTAACTGGGTGCAAGAGATTCCAAAAACCTAATCCTGAGACAAAACTCCCTAGGTAATTGATCTACAAGAGGAGAGATTTGGCCTGGCAAGGGGAGAGAGAAGAGTATTAAATAATTAACTTTTTAAATCCTCCCAGCAATGTTTTAAGGTATCAGTATTCAAATGAAGAAACTGAAAAGTAGAAAAATTATACATATATCATTGAAGGTAATGCTAGCACTGCCTCTATCAAGTGGTAAGAGTTTGTAGGCACAGTGAGGGAAGACATTAGAAGCAGAGAAATCAGCATATGCACTATATGGCTGTACTACAAGCTACAACGGTCATTCCAAATATTTATTGAGGACAAGACCCTGTGTTAAGTGCTGGGGATACAGAGATAAGTAAAACAGCTGTCCTAAAGCAACTGATGCTAGTGAGAGAAACCTTCAAGAAAACAACAACAAAAAAATACAATATAAGGTAAATAAGTGTTGTGGTAGAGGCAAATTTCAAAAGATTGGAAAATGATTAGGCAACAAGAGCCAGAGGTGATGTGGGAAAGCCAATGAACGTGGTTCTTCAGTTGAGTCCAAATATTCATCCTAAAAATTGTTCTGGAATAGGTTCTAAGGAAGTGAAGTCAAACAAGAGAGAAGATGAGCAAGGAAACAAACTATTCTAGGCAAAGGAATTCGAAAATGTCTAATTCAACAAATAAGTGAGCCACATTTATTTAGATAAATAAATGAAAGTTGCAAGAGATAGGTGCTCTGAGAGCTTACATTAGGGTCATTCACTGATCTGGTCAGAAAAGTTAGGTAAGGCATGTTTGAGGAGGTCTCCTGGAAGAGGGATCTGAAGGATGAGAGACTGAAGAAAGGAGAAAAGGAAACAGAGAGCATCGTGTATTTTGTCAGGAGTGAACAGTGCAAACCTGAGGGACTGAAAGGAGGCCATTGTGGCTAGAGCATAGTTTGCAGGGAGACCAAACTAAGCAGAACTTGGTTGGCCATACTGAGAACCTTCATCTTTTTCTTCAGAGCAAAGTGGGGAAGGGATATGACCTGATCAGATCTGTGTTTTGAAAAGATCATTCCAGATGCAGTGTGGGAACAGGAACAGGATCAGCCTTGGACCAGGTAGGATCTATAGGCCATGGTTAGTGTTGGTAGTAAGTAGTTCAAGCGGACTGGGATGGGCACAAGGAGACGGAGACAAGTGCGGAAAATGGACCGATTTAGGAAGTGAAATAGGAGGTCTTGGGAATGGATTTTGATAAGGCAGAGTGGAATGAATGGGGATTGAGGGAGAGGAAGGAGTCAGAAATGATGGGATTTCTGGCAGGCCCAGTGGGTGGATAGCAATGCTCACTGAGGTGTGGGGAACACTGAAAGAGAGTCGGATTTGGGGGAAGATGGTGATTTCAATTCAAACATGTTGAGTCTCAGATGTTTTCGGGACTTCAAGGAGAGATGTCATGTAAACAGATCTATGGGTCTGCAGCACTGAGGAGAAGTCTGGGCTGGAGAAAAAGTATTTTATGGTTTGTAATATGTTCTTTTCCACAAGGTACTTATTTTTTCAAAATGCAAATATTATAAATATTTTGGAAAAATGAAATAAAAAGTAGAAGTCTCTAGAGCTGTTTCCCAAACTTCCTTTCAAATTACCTGGGGACTTCATTTTGAAGAAAACAAGTTCTCAGGCTTCTACCCTATAGATTCTGATTATACATGTCTAGTATGAAGCCTCAAAATTCGGATTTTTAACAAGTGCCACCGGTGATCCTTCCTCTCAGTGATTTTCTCTGGGCAATGGTACTCTAGTGCCAGAGGCCACCTGCATAAGAGTTATCCTAAGTGCTTATTAAAATATAGACTCTTGGGCCCTGCAGACTAAAATCTCTGGGGATGGGAGGACTGGAGAAAGGAAGATGGTACAGTACCAGGTTGTCCAAGATTTCACCATCTATGGCAGAGGTGTCCTAGGCCCTCCACCAGGCAGTTCAGAGGAGAGCTGGTGTCCTTTGTTGTATGATGCAAATGTAGGCAGCAGGCAGCCCTGGCAGGCTGGTATGATAACAGCTTTCCTGGCTTCTAGCCCAGGTCTCCCGCCCTGTCCATTGAAATGGTGCTCAGCCTATTCTGATGCTCTCTTTTTCTGCCACTCCTGTCAAACCTCATCCTTCCCTCCCTGGGGAAGGTGTTACGGGTATTATGCTCCCAGTTCAGAGGTTTCTTTTAGCTAATCTGGCCAGGGTTGGGAGAGAAATAGGTTCAAATGCTATGTTTCACAGCAAGGTTTTTTTTATTCTCAAGAACCTACTTTGTAAGCGTTTTGTTTTTAAAGACTGAATTGTTAGTGTCACTGTAACATCTCTATTTCTCTATGAGGTTCTGTAGATGTAGAGGAAGAATCAGAAAGTATGAGGGGAAAAGAGAAGATTAGAATTTTTTTTTTTTTTGGCTGTGCCGTGCGGCATGCAGGATATTAGTTCCCTTACCAGGGATTGAACCCACCCTCCACACTCTCTGCAGTGGAAGTGTGGAGCCTCAACCACTGGACCACCAGGGAAGCCTCTAGAATTATTTTTTGTGATGGGAAATACAGCAAACACACAGAATAGTTCATTAAACAGATGTGTACTGCTTAAAGACTATAACCCAAACACTCATGTAACCCCCACTGGGTCAGAAACTAGAACATTATCAACATCCCAAAAGGCCCCAAAGTGCCCCTTCCCTTATAACCCCCAAGTACCTAGGGTTAATAACCACTGTCATGATTATTAACATATTCACTTTCTTGCTTTTCTTTATAGTTTTATTGACTAATCACTCAAACAATATAACTTATGCCTGTCTTTCAACTCTATATAAATGGAATCATAGAGTAAGTTTTTTTTCACGTCTTGAATGTTTTTAATCAAAGTTATATCTTTAAGATTCATCCATGTGGATGTGGCTATAGATTTTTATTAAAATTTCTTTAACTGTATGTATTAATTTCAGGGAGAATAATATCCTTCCACATGAGCCTTCCCTTTCTGTAATGTGGTATAACTCTACATTTATTCAAGTGTCCTAATGTGTTTTCTAAAAAATTTTTCATTTTCATCATATGAGTCTCATACGTTATAATAGGTAGAATTCTAAAGATGGCCCTCCAAGATTCCCATCCCCTGGTGAGCCAATAAAACAATAGTCCTGGGCTTCCCCAGTGGCACAGTGGTTGAGAATCCACCTGCCAATGCAGGGGACACGGGTTCGATCCCTGGTCTGGGAAGATCCCACATGCCGCGGAGCAACTAAGCTCGTGTGCCACAACTACTGAACCTGTGCTCTAGAGCTCGTGAGCCACAACTACTGAGCCCGCGTGCCGCAACTACTGAAGCCCGCACACCTAGAGCCCGTGCTCCACAATGAGAGAAGCCACTGCAATGAGAAGCCCGCGCACTGCATCGAAGAGTAGCCCCTGCTCGCCGCAACTAGAGAAAGCCCGCGTGCAGCAGCGAAGACCCAACACAGCCAAAAATAAATAAATAAATAAATAAAATTTTTTTTAAAAACAAAAAACAATAGTCCTGCTGTGAAGGCCTTTTACGAATGTAAAAGAGGCAACCCCGAGCTCCAGGGACTGGACCTTGAAGGGCATGTTCAGGTTGGAGGGCCCATGTGTGGACCAGGAGGGGACCAGACTCCGCTCCAGAACCAGCCTCTAGAGTGACCTTTCTAGCCCCAGGCTGTGCTTGTGCATCCCTGGGGGACGCAGGAGGCAGATACTGCCATGCCTGGGCCCCGCACCAGGCTAACCACATGCCATTACTAGAGATGAGCCACAACATGCCTGGATTTCTGATCTACAGAACTGCGAGATAATAAATCAGTGTTGTTTTAAGATGTGCGTGTTGCAGTAATGTGTTATGGCAGCAAAAGAAAATTAATACACACCTTTCTTATTAAGCAAAAATCTTTTTGGCTCATCAAGTAAGCCTTTACTCGAAGTAGGATGATACCAGGGAGGTCACACTACTCAAGTCCTATAGCTGAGATCACTTCACCTTTTAGAATCCAGACTAAAAATGCACGTATATCTACTGAAGGTGACACTTGAAGCTACTCTCAGCTGCCTCTGAAGCTGGGTTTGGTAGATTGATAGTACTCGGGAGGTGAGGGACGACAAGTCGGGGAAAGCACAGCAACAAAAGCCAAGAGCTTGCGGTGGAGCAGAGGGAGCACTGCGGCTCCTCAACCTGTTTGCTCACTTCACATTTAGATTCGTCCAGCCCATGCTCTGGAAGCAAATGCATGCTAAATGTAGTTCCCATGTTCCAATAAAAAAGTGAAGAAAGAAATAAAGGCTAGATTGCTGTGAAATAACTGAAAATAAATATTGACATTTATCAAGTCTAACATTAAAGATCCATCTATTATCATAAATAATGCGTAATTCCAGAGACCATTTGTGTCTGAAAGGCATAATTTAAAATTAGAACACAAAGTATCCTGGCATGTAGATAGTTCCATGCGAGCTCAATCTAGTTACTGAAAAAGAAAGGAACATTTCCTTCTTAAAATGAAAAAAAAAAAACTTTGCTTGTTCTGGAAATATATATATATAAACTAAGCTAAAATAAATTATTGGCTTGCTGCCCAGTAATTCTAAAAGATGGCATTCTAATGCTACCTGAAAAATAATGATACACATGACAAATCAGGGAGCTAGTGAAACTTGAGTCTTCACTTGTATGCATGTAAAGCTTACACATAAAACAAGGAAGATGTAGCTTTAGCTAATTCATACTGAGATTTATTGTTAATAGGAGTCATAAGAGTACATGGGATTTTACAAAGCATAAAATATGGAAGACAAATTTTCTGCCCTGAGGAGCTTAGTAAAACATGTGTAGGCAGTAGCTAACAGGAAAAATATTAAGTCATGATGATTTACAAGTGATCACCAATGGGAGACTGGGTATAAAAAAAAAAGATGTCATAAAAACAAAGAATTGGGAAATGCCAGGGATTTGAAAAAAGATTGCAAAAGCTTGAAGGAAGAATGAAAAAGAGATGTGAGAAATGAAAGACAAAGGTCTAAGAAATGAGGAAGGAGAAAAAACTGGAGATAAAGATAAAAGAAAAGACTTGCCACTGTGAGGCATGAACCAATACATGAGAAAAAACGTAGGATTCATTTGCTTGACAAACCTCTGAAATTAGACAACTGGAAATCCTAACTATACAATTTACTTCTTATAAAGTTTAAGAGCAAATTTTCCAAACAGTAGACACTAAACCAAACTTCTTGTTCAAGCCAAATTATTCCATCTATAACATATGTATATATAAATAAGATTCCGTACAACTCTGTATGCAGCTGAATTGTGAACAATTTAAAAGCTTAAGAATATTTTTTAGCTATAATGTAAAAGGAACTTCACTTTAGACTATATATTCAAAAGCAGTAGTTTTCTTTATATATACATATGTTCTAGAAAAGTCCCAGTGCTATGGCAATACTGAAATCAGACCCAATATTTCTCTCCAAGATAAAGGGCAACTTCCTGTACAGTGTATTCAGGGCCCACACCATCTCCATGTGCTACCTTTGAGGACACAGCAGGTGTACAGTTTTCTCTTTATTCACCAAATAGGTCATACTCAGGAAATTATCTGTTCAAAAAATTTGCGCATCTTTAAATGACATTGTCTTTTTATTAATGAGTTTTGAGCATTCTTTATAAATTCTGGGTATTCCTTTTCAGATATGTGACTTTCAAATATTTCTCCCAGTCTGTGGCCTGTCTATTCATTCTCTTAAGTGTCTTGCAAAAGGCATGAGTTCTTAATTTTAATGAAGGGAATTTATCATTTTTTTTCTTTTATGGGTTGTGCCTTTAGTATCATATCTAAGAAATCTTTGTCTAACCCAAGATCACAAAAATTTTCTCCCAAGTTTTCATCAACAAGTTTTATGCTTTAAGGTTTTGCTTTTAGGTCTATGATCCATTGTGAGTTAATTTTATATATAAGGTGTGAGGTATGAGTTGAAGTTCATTTTTAAAATTTTCTTTGCATATAGATGTCAAACAGTTTCAGCACCAACTGTTAAAAAGATTATCTTTTTTCCATTGAATTGCCTTTGCACCTCTGTCAAGAATCAGTTCACTATATATTTGTGTGTCTATTTCTGGGCTCCCTCTTCTTTCTATATTTTTGCCGTTTACCACACCATCTTGACTACTCTACCTTTACAGTAAGTAAATGAGGTGGTGTGAGTCCTCCACTTTGGTCTTTTTAAAAATTGTTTTGGCTATCCTAGTTCTATATGAAGTTTTAAGTAAATGTATCAATTTCTAGAAAAAATTTTGCTGTAATTTTTATTGGGATTGCATTGAATATATATATTATATTGAGGAAAATTGGCATATTAACAATATTGAGTCTTCCAATCCAAGGACAGAGTATTTCTCTCCATCTATTTAGATCTTCTTTGATTTCTTTCATCATTATTTTATAGTTTTCAGCATATAGATCCTGCATATTTTTGTTAGATTTATATCTAAGTATTTCATGGTTTTGGTACTTTTTTTAAACATAAATTTATTTATTTATTTATTTTTGGCTGTGTTGGGTCTTCATTGCTGCACACAGGCTTTCTCTAGTTGCAGCGAACGGGGGCTACTCTTCATTGCGGTACGCGTGCTTCTTATTGCAGTGGCTTCTCTTGTTGCAGAGCACGGGCTCTAGGCACGTGGGCTTCAGTAGTTGTGACACGAGGGCTCAGTAGTTGTAGCTCACGGGCTTAGTTGCTCCACAGCATGTGGGATCTTCCCGGACCAGGGCTCGAACCCATGTCCCCTGCACTGGCAGGCGGATTCTTAACCGCTGCGCCACCAGGGAAGCCCAATATGTGAATTTTAAGAATGGCTGTCAAGTGTGGGAAAAGTGCTATCAGACTGTTCATTTTTTCATATAGGCATTGTAAGATATCAGGGTTTCATGTTTCTTTGTGCAGTAATTAATTGAAAATATTCTTTGAATCAATAACAGTTACTACTCATTCTTGATGTCCTTGTTGTAATAGCACATTATGAGTTTTATATTACTTTTTTCAAAGTAATCCTTTTGTGTCTAATCAAAGAGTTTCAAATCGTTTTCTAGTGTGTTCATATGATTCCTTCCTCTCATTAATTGCATTATCAAACAATCCAAGAGCCTATTCATCACTTCTATTTGAAATGTATCTCTTCCTTTAGTGAATTCCTGCTTTTGGTGATGATTTGACACCTTTTTGTTGCAAATACTTCTTGATGTCAGAACAATTTCTATTAATTTAATTGCTTACCTTTTCCACTTTTGTTTCATATTCCATTAATTTTTTTATCTGAATTTTTTCTCAGTTCCTTATAAATAGATTTAAAGATGAAGAAAGATGGTCCCCTTTATGTAATTCAAATAAGGTGATTGCAATTTCTTAAATATAGAAGCATTTCAAAGTGTCTTTCTGTATTACAGTTATAATGATGTATTTGCTGGTTGTCAATCTTTTGAATAAGCTTTTTGGTTTTTCTTCTGTGTTGGGGTTTTTCTTCCAAATCTTTGAAAATATATTTTAGCGTCTGTAAAATATCCTTGACCCATGTTGTAAAGCTTGAACAGCTTTATAATGGATAACCCATTATATTACTCTTAGACTTTTTTTTTAATCCAAGTTGATAGGTTTATGTAAAATACTCCATTTGTGAGAGGAACCTGAAATGAAAATAACTGTTGTAAAATGCCGAGGTGGTTAACAACTGTGAAGCAGCTTTTTCTCTTACCAGATTAAAGGAATGAGCTGCATGTGGTGTATATCCTGCACACTTGTTAACATCCTTTAAAGGTTGCTGGGAGCCCTTTTCCTCACCTTTGCTGGACAACACTCCATGAATGTTTTCAACCACAGGTTACTATTTCCAAAAGTTATTTTACACTGTTGGATAAAGCCACAGGCTGGTTTTCAGTCGGTGAAAAAATTTATAACTATACATAGAGTTTTCGATAACAGCAGTAGAGCACAATAATGGCCAACTAATGGAGTAGTATTTGGTTTCTGGTTTATTTATCTGCTAACCCTTCCATTATATAAATATTTTCCCATTACTTCTATTCATTCTTCATAAACTGTTACTTTTTTCCCTATTTTGGGCATTTTCCCAAGTTCTCATGCACAAATTAGTTAAATTTAACAATTATTTCTAGGATTCCCATTAAATTTCTGTTAATTGAATCATGATTATTGTTTCATCATGACCTCTGAGAGTTCCCTTAAAAATGCAATAACCTCAACTACTCTTTTCAGCTCTTCAAAATAATATGGAATGTTCTTACTCAGTTGTTTTTTGATTCATGGGTAATCTAAGAAAAGATAGTTGTCTTGTGCTCCATAGAATAGTCACAGCTTTTGAGGGCTTTCGATATATTCGCTTAGTCTGAAAACCCATCCCGTGTAAGTAATGTCTGTCTTGTTGAAAATAATTTACAAACAAAACAATGTTTTTGATCTTTTTTTGCCTTGGCATAAACTAGCTAGAATCTCATAAGAGTATGACTATTTAAAACTTTTTTTTTCAAAATATCTTTTTGAGAAACATCTCTCTTGCCCATTTTATGTTCTGTTTGATTCTGTATAAATATTATTGGAATCACAATTTTGAAGGAAAAATTTTTCTTTAATTAAAGTACTGAATGACATTATTACTTTTCGCAATAGGGCCATAATAAAAGACCACAGTCCTTATTAAGGTCGATGAAGTCATCAACATGAAACTGCTGCCAACCTTTGTTGACTATACAAATTGTATTTTGCTTGACTATTTTCTATTTCTCCTGCTTTTTCATTTCCTCTTTGGGAGTGCCCTGATTCTCATAATCTTTATCTCTTCTGTTGTCATTTTAATCATCTAAATTTTCTTGGCTCTAATGAATGCTTTCTTTTCTTCATGATTTTGGCAGTTTTAGTATACATTCCAAGCTAATAAGAAAGTTTTTGATATTTTGAAGCTTTTGTGAATCTTCAGTTTAAATTTTTTGCTTCCAAAAGGATACTCTCTTCATGAGAACTCAATTTTCCACTTATAATTTTACTCATCTGATGACTGAAAGAATTTTCCACAGACTATCTTCTAGCTCCATATGTTGCAAACCTTGTTTCTCCTCCACTAACAGCCTATTCCCACCATCCAGGTACCACTCATCTTGCGGTAGCCTCTGGCCTTGCACCTTCATACCACCATGCCAAGTGAGCAGGCAGAACAGGCAATTGAAGTATGCTGAGAGGTTATTCTTACCCTGAGGTGCTTAGCAATAACCATAGGAGTGGCTGTGAACCACGTAAATATATCCCACTAAACCTAAAATAGCATATCTCCAAATCAACTACCTCTAAGCTGGATCCCAAAACTGCCTAAGCAATTGCAAAGCCACCTAACACAAGGGGAAGTGTGATGAAGGGAAAGACAGAAAGGAAAGACACAGCAATCTTCACTGGTTGGAGTTAAAATATCTTACTTGGGCAAATTTTGCAAAAATATATAATTTGGGGGGCACGTCATTAGAGTCCCTATCAAGAAGCTTTATTAATATTTTCTTCCAAGGAGTCATGACACATCAACCTCCTTAGCTTCTTGGTAAATCTGCCTCTGGACGTTACTTCCAGGCTTTATCCACAATTTCCCCAACTGCCTGAAATGTCTTCTCTTTTTCTACTCCTAGCAAATCCCTACTCTTCTTTCACGGCTTAATTCAAATGTCAGTAATTCCCTGAGAAAGAACTCAGTGTATTGGAAAGAATTTGGACTCTGATAAAAGACAGATAGAGGTTTTCAATCTTGGTTGGGCTTCATGTTCTTTGTGTGTCACAACCAAAGTACTAACTTCTTTGAGCCTCAATTTCTTCATATATAAAATACGGATAAAATATATATACATTGCTGACTTGTAAGAATTTTTTTAAATTTAGCAATTTCATCAATTCTATTTTTTCTCATTTTAATATCTCTCCATAGACTATTGGAAACATTGAGAAAATGGTGCTTAAGAGAGGCTTTAAATTATTTGTTTCTCTTCTTTTAGCATTATTTTATTATTTGGGTGATCAAAAGAACTGGAACTAGGATGAAGTGAGTGAGACATTTGCCTTAGGTCCAAACTATAGGGAGGTGTCAAAAAACTCAGTAATCAATATAAATTCAATATTTTTAAAACATCAGTGAAAAAAATCCATAATGAACAAAATATCAAAAATTTTTTTAACGATGGGATCAGTACTACTGATTTTTCCTTTGCCTTAGGCTCCAATATGACTCACATTGGAGCTGGTGATCAAAACTTGATGGAAGAATTTGGAAGATTATTTTTTATAACTATTCATAGCATTTAAATTATTCTCTTTATATTCAGTTGTTTTTACATATGCCATATTTCAATACCTCCAGTATTAATTTTTCTAGCATCAAACCTTAACCCTCGGGCTTCCCTGGTGGCGCAGTGGTTGAGAATCTGCCTGCTAATGCAGGGGACACGGGTTCGAGCCCTGGTCTGGGAAGATCCCACATGCCGCGGAGCAACTAGGCCAGTGAGCCACAACTACTGAGCCTGCGCGTCTGCAGCTTGTGCTCCGCAACAAGAGAGGCTGCGACAGTGAGAGGCCCGTGCACCGCGATGAAGAGTGGCCCCCGCTCGCCACAGCTGGAGAAAGCCCTCACACAGAAACGAAGACCCAACACAGCCAAAAATAAATAATAAATAAATAGCGCATTCCCTAAAAACAACAACAACAACAAAAAAAACCTTAACCCTCCACAATAGATGATTATGCGCAAATTATCTTTGTTTTACCTTAGAAATATTGTTTGCTCTATTGAAAAGTAGGTTACTGTTTTGGAAATCAATTTCTGTTATAGATAACCTCACTCTAGAATGATCTATTCCATTTTTTCCTACACTGAAGCTATTTAAATTTCACTCTCAACCTTTTGCAAAATGACTCATTTCAGAGTACTTCCAAGATCTTATGCTTCCTTTAGGAATTCTACCTATATACCAGTAAGTTGTTCTTATTTTCCACCTAAATTATTTAGCCAAATTTATTTATGACTATTTCTCTGAGGTGATGGAGTAAAACACTTCAGATAGTCTACTTGAGATATGCTCTGTAATGTGTACTCTCATACACTGTTGGTGAAAGTATAAATCGGTACTTGCTTAAGGTCAATTCTAACATAACCACCAAATTTGAAATATGCATGGCACATATTACTTTTATAATTAAAATAATAATTTTTTAAGTGCAGTTTTTTTCCCGTTCTATCCTTCTAGGTGAAAGAGTACAGGATCCCTGGCTTCAAGGACCTCATACTTTAAAGGTGAAGGAGAAAAGAATAACTTGTGGTCTTTACATAGGGTGATATTTTAAAATTGTTTTGAGGTGTGTTTTCATATTATAAATATTAATTATAACCCATAATTATAGCCCACATAGAAAGTATAAGGAGAGTGTAAAAAATTTTGAAGCTGCCTTAATTCTACACTTCGAAATTAAAGATAATTTTGTGTTAAATGTAAATAAATCCTCAAACTCAGAACAAATGAATTATTATACTATTCATATATTTCTCTTTTTTAATTATTTTGTTTATTTTTTGAATGGGTAACATGCATATGATACGAAATTCAAAAGTTACAAAAGGGCATACAGTGAAAATTGTCTCTCTCCCACCCTGTTCTCAGGACTCATAGTTCCTCTCCTTAGAGGCAACCACTGTTGCCAGCTCTTGGTTAGCTTCTCAGATGTCTTTTGTGAATATAAGGATATATTCTGCTCGCTGTCTCTTTTTTTTTTTTTTGGCACAAAGATTATTTCATTCTATACACTATTATGCATATATCTTAAGAATGACAGTCTTTTTAATGGCTATGTTATATTCAATTGAAAGGATGTAGCATTCTTCATCATCATTATTTAGGTTGCTTCTGATCTTTTAACAATTACAAGCAATGCAGAAAAGCCCGTAACCTTTTACATGTGCCATTTCTTTGTATATCAATATACATCTGTAAGAAAGAATTTCTAGAAGCAACAGCTTTGAAGCCTGAGCAACCGAACTCGGCAGCCACAACCCGACTCGGCTGAACTCAGCTTCTCCGAACCCTATCCTAGACGTTCTGCGCCCTGGGCCTGCAACAGCTCCCTGATCCTTCCTAGCGTCCTCTTCAATTCCAGCTAGAATGCTGTGGCAGGCGCTTTGCAGATTTGGTCAAAAGCTGGCATGCAGACGTACACTGGAGACAGGCATGGCTGAGACTCGCCTTGCCAGATGCCTGACCACTCTGGACTTAGTGGCCCTAGGTGTGGGCAGCACATTGGGTGCAGGGCAGCACATTGATTGCAGGCGTGTATGTCCTGGCTGACGAGGTGGCCAAAGATAAAGCAGGACCATCCATTGTGATCTGCTTTCTAGCGGCCGCCCTATCTTCTATGTTGGCTGGGCTGTGCTATGCTGAGTTTGATGCTCGGGTTCCCCATTCTGGTTCTGCATATCTCTACAGCCACGTCACTGTGGGTGAACTCTGGGCTGGAAACTCATCCTCTCCTATGTCATTGGTACAGCCAGTGTGGCCCGGGCCTGGAGCTCAGCTTTTGACAGCCTGATTGGGAACCACATCTCTCAGACCCTGCAGGGGAGCATCTCACTGCACATTCCCCACGTCCTCGCAGAATATCCAGACATTTTTGCTATGGGCCTTGTGTTGTTGCTCAGTGGATTGCTGGCTCTGGGTGCTAGTGAGTCGGCCCGGGTTACCAAAGTGTTCACAGTGGTGAATCTTTTGGTTCTCGGTTTTGTCATCATCTCTGGCTTCATTACGGGAGATCTGCACAACTGGAAGCTCACAGAAGAGGACTACAAACTGGCCATGGCTGGACTCAATGACACCTATAGCTTGGGCCCTGTGGGCTCTGGAGGGTTTGTGCCTTTCGGCTTCGAGGGGATTCTCCTTGGAGCAGCGACCTGTTTCTATGCATTTGTTGGTTTCGACTGTATTGCTACCACTGGGGAAGAGGCCCAGAATCCCCGGCGTTCCATCCCCACAGTCATTGTGATTTCACTCTTCGTCTGCTTTTTGGCCTATTTTGGTGTCTCTTTGGCACTCACGCTCATAATGCCTTACTATCAGCTTCAACCCGAGAGCCCCTTGCCTGAGGCCTTTCTTTGTACTGGATGGGCCCCTGCCCGCTATGTTGTAGCCGTAGGATCCCTCTGTGCTCTGTCTACCAGCCTCTGGGCTCTATGTTCTCCATGCCTCGGGTGATCTACGTGATGGCAGAGGATGGCCTCCTATTTCGTGTCCTTGCCGGGAACCACACCGGCACACACACCCTCATCGTGGCCACTGTGGTCTTTGGCATTATCGCAGGATTCATGGCATTCCTCTTTGAACTTACTGATCTGGTGGACCTCATGTCAATTGGGACCCTGCTTGCTTACTCCCTGGTGGCTATTTGTGTTCTCATCCTCAGGTATCAGCCTGACCAGGAGATGAGGAATGAGGAAGGTGAAGTGGAGGAGAAGATCCATGAAGCAGAGAAGCTGACCCTACAGGGACTATTTTGTCCACTCAACTCCATCCCCACTCCACTCTCTGGCCAAGTGGTCTACGTTTGTTCCTCACTGCTTGCTCTACTGCTGGGTGTCCTTTGCCTGCTGCTGGCCCAGTGGTCCGTTCCACCGCTTTCTGGAGACCCAGGGTGGATTGCAACGTTTGTGCTGCTCCTGATGCTCATTTCTAGGATCACTGAAGTCATCTGGAGACAGCCACCGAGCTCCACTCCACTTCACTTTAAGGTACCTGCTTTGCCTCTCCTCCCACTGATGAGCATCTTCGTGAATATTTACCTTATGATGCAGATGACAGCTGGCACCTGGGCCCGATTTGGGGTCTGGATGCTGATTGGGTTTGCTATCTACTTTGGCTAGGGGATGCAGCACAGCCTGGAAGAGGTTAAGAGTGACCAACCCCCACTCAAGTCTAGGGCCAAAAACTATAGACCTGGATTTCAGCAGTGCCTGTACACATTTGATCTGACATAATCACACCTGAGTGCTCTCTGGTCTCCCCACACAATAATGGAGAGTACTCCTGACCACACGGAGAGCTAGGCTTCCCATGGGATGTTGGTGGGGGAACACAGATAGAGCTCTGTAGTTATTGTGGAGTGAAGAATGTGTCTTTGCTGTTTCTTATCTATTTTTTTTTTACTTGTCTACTTTTTAATTGTATCTGTAGCTGCTTATTGGCCTTTAAAAATTATTATTAAAAGAAACTAGAAATAAAAAAAAAGAATTTCTAGAAGTAGAATTGCTGGGCTAAAGGATCTATACAACTATAGTTTCAATAGATATTACCAAATTATCCTCCACAGAGGTTGTACTAAGTTACATTCCCACCAGAAATGCCTTTTTCCCCACCCTGGACAGCACAGTGTATGATCACATTTTAAAAATTGTTGACAGTATGATAGTTTTAAAAAATGGTATCTCACAACATTGTAAATCAACTATACTTCAATTTTTTAAAATGGTATCTCATCATAGTTCTGTATTTTTTCTAATTATGAGGGAGGTGGATCATCACTTCATGTGTTTAAGAGCAACATTTACTTTCAAGGCTCATTATGGAAAGAGTAGTCAATATTTCCTTCCAGATTTGACTAGATTCTTTTCCTTTCAATGAAAAAAAAAAAAAAAACCCTCCTACTGAGTTGTAGCTTTATAACAGCTACCATTAAAATAAATAGATAGGGGCTTCCCTGGTGGCACAGTGGTTGAGAATCTGCCTGCTAATGCAGGGGACACGGGTTCGAGCCCTGATCTGGGAAGATCCCACATGCCACGGACCAACTAGGCCCGTGAGCCACAACTACTGAGCTTGCGCGTCTGGAGCCTGTGCTCCGCAACAAGAGAGGCCACGATGGTGAGAGGCCCGCGCACCGCGATGAAGAGTGGCCCCCGCTTGCCACAACTAGAGAAAGCCCTCGCACAGAAAACGAAGACCCAACACAGCCAAAAATAAATAAATAAATAAAACAATTATTTTTAAAAAAATAGATAAATAAATAAAAACATTACAACACTTTAGAATATAAAAGCAGAGTTTTTCCACCTTTTCTGGAAGAATTCAAAAGTTTATCTTTGGATTGTAACAAAGATGTGAAATTTCACTGAGATTATCTATTAGTAAAGTTGGAAATCCCCACAGTATATAAATGCTCAATTTGAATTGCTTTTCACAATTCCATGCCAAAATGCAAAAAAAAAAAAAAAAAAACAATAAAAAATGTTTTCCTTCAAAACAATAGCTGTGATATTATTCAGTAATAAAAAGTAAACTTCTAAGACTTAGAAAATCCCTCTTCTAATGAAAGCTTGTCTTTAGGGACCTTCTAAAATGATTATTGATGAGTAACATAAGTATAGTATAAATTTTAATGCGGTATCCATAAATAACATTCTTACATTGTTGCTAGAGTAGTAACACCAATGTAAATAAATATTGTAAATGAATGTCAGTAGTAATGTTTCCCTCTGTTCTATGTCATTTCACTGTTGGCATTAAACCATTCTCTTTCTTTTTTTAATTTTTAAAAATTTTTATCGGAGTATAGTTGATTTACAATGTTGTGTTAGTTTCTGCTGTATAGCAAAGTGAACCAGTTATATGCATATACATATATCCACTCTTTTTTAGATTCTTTTCCCATATAGGTCATTACAGAGTATTGAGTAGAGTTCCCTGTGCTATACAGTAGGTCCTTATTAGTTATCTAGTTTATATATAGTAGTATACCATTATCTTTTAATCATTGTTATAAAAGTTAGTCTTACTAAATAAAATCTAGCACTTGAAATGTATCAAACATCTTAGAACTTTTCTAGTTAGTTTGTATTGATAGTATGGAAATACTTAGTATTTTTAATATCTTTTTGGGGGGGGGAAATCAGTCTTCTTACTCCCTACTTTCCACCCACCTGATCATCCTCATCCAGAGAAATAGCTCTCTCAAGTTACAGATAAGAGATGCCAATTAATCAATCCGGCTGGTCACTGGAGTGAAAGATGTCACTGCCAGATCCCCTGATAACCTGTATAGTGGCACAGACTCCTGGAATTGAAAAGGAGCCAGCTCGAGGAGTCATTTAATCCAGACCTCTCTCTTCCTGCAAGGCTCTGCCTGAAATGTCTAAGACAGATGGTTTGTCCTTAAAATTCACCAGGGACAGAGATTCTACAGTATTACTCTGGAGCCTTTTCTAATGTTTAATCACTATTACTGTCAGGTTAGCTTAAGCTCTTTCCTGCTAGTTTTTCCTCTGCAGACATGGAAAACAGTTGGTCAGCAACCTCTTTATAATCACCTTTCCAATAGGCAAAGACAGTTACCAAGGTGCCCTTCAGCCTTGTTTTTTCAAGTTTACACAATTTATCTTCTCTATATCACTATTTTATCTCATTAAACATATGGATTACTTTTCATTAAACTCTTTTTTAAAAATTTTTATTTTATTTTTATTTTTGGCTGCATTGGGTCTTCGTTGCTGCACGTGGGCTACTCTTCTTTGCGGTGTGCGGGCTTGTCATTGCGGTGGCTTCTCTTGTTGCGGAGCATGGGCTCTAGGCACGCAGGCTTCAGTAGTTGTGGCACGTGGGCTCACATTGTGACTGGCGGGCTCTAGAGCGCAGGCTCAGTAGTCGTGGTGCACGGGGCTTAGTTGCTCCATGGCATGTGGGATCTTCCTGGACCAGGGAGGGCTCGAACCCGTGTCCCCTGCATCAGCAGGCGGATTCTTAACCACTGCACCACCAGGGAAGCCCATCATTAAATTCTTTCCATTTGTTCTATATCACCCCTAATTTAACATTATAGTAAGTTCTTTAATTGTAATGTGGTTTTTAAATTTTTAATTATTGTAGGATAAGGTAACAACACTTTTGTTTATTCACTAAATAAGTACTTATTGAGTATTTTGTGCCAGCAAGAAAAAGATAGGCAGATCTCCTGCTCTCATATAATATATATTCTAATAGAAGAAATCAAGAATAAGCAATTAAAAATGGATCTATAATGTAATATAATATAATGTTATGATAAGAATAAAGCACCTTGTATGAATTAGAAAAAAGCTAGGCTGCTGTGATAGAGACCCAACAATAATTCAGTGGTTTGAAAAAGAGGTTTGTTTCTTACCTAACGGTCCACCCTGACTGCTCTGTCATCAAGAAGTTCTGCTCCATAAAGCCATTCAGGGATTCCAATCCTTCCATCATGTTGCATCATCAAACCTTAGGTCATTGTCACTATCTTTATAGTATAAGCTGGGTGACCCAGAGTTCCAGCCAGCAGAGAGGAGAAAGACAGTATGGATGAAGCTATCCCAGGCCCAGAAATGGCACACATCACTTGCACAGTTAGAGAACATAGTTACAGGGCCACACTTGGCAAGAGAGACCGGCTAGCCATGTGCCCATGAAGAAGAGGAGAATGGATTTCGGGGGGCCCAGATAGGGTGTTGCAAACACTATCAACATTGGGACGTTCCTGGTGGTCCAGTGGTTAAGAATCCGCCTTCCAATGCAGGAGATGCGAGTTTGATCCCTGGTCGGGGAACTGAGACCCCACATGCCATGGGGCAACTAAGCTCGCATGCTGCAACTACCGAGTGCCGCAACTACCGAGCCCACCCACTCTGGAGCCCTCGCACCACAACTAAAGAGAAGCCCATGCGCCACAACGAAGAGCCTGCTCAATGCAACAAAAGATCCCACATGACGCAGTGAAGACCTGATGCAGCCAAATAAATAAATAAATAAATATTTTTAAAATGTAGATTTGGTTTTTTTTTTAGAATATAAAGAATTTTTTATTTTCCAGGACAAAGAGAAAAAGAAAATATTTTCAAATTTTCATTGAGTTGTAACAAATTCAAAAAATAAAGAATCGATTAAAATGGAAAATTTGCCTATCAATGCGATGCATATACATGATTATATTTAATAAAAAATACTTCAAGGCAAATATATATATATATTTTTTATATTGGAGTAGAGCCGATTAACAAAGTTGTGATAGTTTCAGGTGCACAGCAAAGCGACTCAGCTATACATGTACACGTATCCATTCTCCCCCAGACTCCCCTCCCATCCAGGCTGCCACATAACATTGAGCAGAGTTCCCTGTGCTATACAGTAGGTCCTTGTTGGTTATCCTTTTTAAATATAGCAATGTGTACATGTCAATCCCAAACTCCGTAACTACCCCTTCCTTCCACGATGTTTCTCCCCAATAGCCTCAGATCCTGTTTTACCTCTTTATGTGTTTCTGCTTCCAGTGTCAAACACTGGACTGTTTCTCAGAAGATGCTCTAGGAGCACTGGAAAGTCCTAGGAATCTACCTCCCCCCACTCTACCTCACCCAGGGGGGAGTGATGAGTGCAGGAGTATGAAAGACCAACCCCCTTACCCTCTGCTGTCAGGATGATTCTGAGGCATAACTTACATTTCAGAGTTCCCATGTAAGCATAGGCTGAAGCTACTCTCTATGGGAGTTGGCCTGAGATTCATCCTTGCTTGGATGTCTTCTCTTTCCTGTCCTGCTTTCCACATCCCCTTCTTGGTTTCCCCCAAGAGTACTTTCTTAATAAATCACTTGCACATGAATCCTCATCTGATGGTCTGCTTCTAGGAAACTTAATCTAAGACACAAGGTAAAGCATTAAAGGTGCTGGATCATTTTCAGTGGCTTCACACATACGATCAAAAAGAGTATTTGGACAAGTATGAATGACTTAGCTAGCAGCTATCACCACTACTGTGGGAAAAAAACAAACAAACAAACGAAAATGTGTATTTCTGTTGCTAGGGGTACATTCATATACATAAATTTAGCTTTTGTGATGTGGATATCTACAATTTGTTCAAAAAGTGAATGCATTTGTATCTTGTATATTATCAAATTAAGCTTCATAAAAGCAGTCTTCTAATTGGATCTTTGAAGATAAAGGGAATACAGTTAAGTTAACAGAGAGAATGGGCAATGAAAGTGCTCAGTGACACCTCAGCACTGGGTAACCCACAGGTACTTAGAGCCTTTCCAAATACAAGATATCATGGATTCTAAAGCACCGAAGAGTGACATCTTTTGGGGGCCCAAATATATTGCATGTAATTGTTTCGAACAAGGGTAGTGGTTGCTGAACCACAGAGAAAACCGTGCGGGCCTTTGGGTATGGGGAGGCAGAAGGACTGCAGAAGAAGCAACTGGCAAAAGATTAGCTGATTTAGTTTTGACTTTACAAATTGTAACCATCTGTGATTCTCTTCTATAATCCTAATTAATAAATTAACACAGAAGTTTATGTTGCACAGTATTTTTTACAATAATATTAAAGTATGTAAATATGAGACTTATTTGTGTGTTGCAGAATTACTAGGTTTTGTATGAGTAATTAACACAGCAAGATAGAATTTTTTTTAAATAGGTTTCTAAGTTAAAATATCGCCTTTGATAAATACAAAAATCAGGAACTAGAGATGCTAAAGTAAAATTCTACAAATTTTACCCTCTCGGAGCCCTACAGACTCCTCTGAGACACTGTGGCTTTACTCACAGGTACAATTGTACATTTATTTTTGTGCTTATTTGATTAATGTCTGTCTCCCACACTAAACTATAGATCTGTGAGGACTACTTTTGATCACTGTTGTATCTCCAGCATCAAATGCAATACCTAACACATAATAGGTACTCAAAAAAATTTTGTTGACCAAAAAAAATTCATGAATATATAAATACAGAATAATTTATATTAAATTTCAAATAATAAAATCTTTACCATCTAAAGTACATGGTGCAAGTATTCTTATACACTACTCTGTAAATTATAGAAAATGGATAATACAAATGATTCTTGTCCTTAGAAATGCAAATAAATTATACCCAGTAGAATGCAGTTGATTATTGCTCTATGCATAGATCAGTTTTGCATCATTTGTAAATGTAGTTTAGCTTTCCATACTGCCCACATGTATGTGGTTCTTTGAATTCTCCTTTGAACTGCATATAACATTCTACTGGTTCCCTCATTAATCAATGCATTAAATTAGATATTTGATATGTGTTTATATTTGTATGAGTCATGACTTTACCTTCTTTTAGAAAATATGCTTTAATACCTTAAAAACATCTTAAATAATACTAATAGTTTATTTATGTAGACAAAGATGTATTGAGAATGAACTACATGAACACTGTACTATGCCTGAGCAGGAACTGAATACACACCTTTAAAGAATTTTACTAGTCAAGCTGCAAAGAGATTACTAAAAAAACTATTCTTACATATTTTGTTTTTTATCACTATTGTTAGTCCATGTAACAAAGTACTAGCACTTCACTGTATCATTCAAACCCTTCCCCAGCTTCTTAGGATTTGCATACTAGGAAAATATTTTACAGAGACCATCCATACAAGTATTTCAAAATGTCCTGGTTTGCAGTTAAATTCATTCTTTTATTTTCTGTTTTCTTTTGTTGTTGTTATTTTGTTACATTTTATGTGCTTTATAACTGAAGAATTACTCAAAGTTGGAAAAAGAGATAGCTCAAGCACAGGAATTTCAACTCCATACATGTTTTGAAGAGTGCAAAAAGTTGTATTACGGGGGGGGGGGGGGTACTAAATTACATATGATTTTTTTCAAACAAATGCCAAGAACTATATCTGCTAATAAGTTTTACCCAGCTTGGAAACCAAACTCAGCCACATAGTATGAGAATGCCAGATATACGACAATAAATATTTTTGGCGTAGTTTCAAAGCTACATAATGCCAGACATAGACATGTAAAAGTAATGGCAAAAACTACAAAGATTATAAAAGAAATAAAGTCACAGTTCGTAATTCATATGATTATGTTCAATAGCAGGTTTAGACAGCTTTTCACATAATAAGATCCACATGTAAAAGCATCAGCTTATTTTACTCAGAAAAAGATAACAGATATTTAAATGGCTTTTAAAAGTAAAATTTTATTGAGAGGTTGTAAATGTATTTTTGTAAGCTGAAGCAGAGTAACTTAAATTGTCTTTTTGTTTCTATTTAGATACCCAACTTCTGCTTCCCTTTTTGTCACACGGAAAAGTTAAATAAGAAAAGAAAATGCGGTTTCAAAGATTGGGTCTTCTCTGAATTACTGTCACTGTAGTCTGTATATTAAAACTGGAAAACACTGTTCCCCTAAAATTAAATAAATTGTGCATTGCATTTAGAGAAAGGATGAAGGAAATATAGTTGTCAGATGTTCAAACCCTGATTTGACTACTGGGTACAGATTGTGGGGCTCACAGCCAAAGTTAATAAAATAGTCCGAAGTAATTCCATTGTATCCTCCATTGCAAGGTGAGTATCTCAGGCTGTTTTTTTGTTTCTTTGTTTGTTTTTTTAATTAATTTATTTTTGGCTGCGTTGGGTCTTCGTTGCTGCGTGCGGGCTTTCTCTAGTTGCAGAGAGCAGGGGCTACTCTTCCTTGCTGTGCGCGAGCTTCTCATCGCAGTGGCTTCTCTTGTTGCAGAGCACAGGCTCTAGGCACGTGGGCTTCAGTAGTTGTGGCACGTGGGCTCAGTAGTTGTGGTTTGTGGCCTCCAGAGTGCAGGCTCAGTAGTTGTGGCACACGGGCTTACTTGCTCCGCAGCATGTGGGATCTTCCCGGACCAGGGCTCGAACCTGTGTCCCCTGCATTGTCACGCAGATTCTTACCCACTGCGCCACCAGGGAAGTCCCTCAGGCTGGTTTTTAAGTTCAGGTATTCTAGCAACATTTTGTGCTACTTGGAATATTTTATTTTGGACCTAAAGACCTCAAACTAAATTGCGTTTGTGATGGGTTTGATTTCCAGAGATAAAAGAAGTATACTTTTGTGTTTTCCTTCTGCTTAATTTATAGATTAGAAATGATCAGCCATCAGGGTGGGCTAATGAAAAGCAAGACTAAGGGGAAATGCTAGTGAAAGAAGGATGGAAGAAACTATAGAATCTGAGATAAACTGTCAGTCCCTTAGGCAAGATAAGCCAGAACACCACAGTGCCAAGAACAACTAGCTCAGATTTCAGTTCTCAGTCACAAGCAACACTGCGAATTGAGGTTTAGTTCTTAAAAAAGGAATTTTACCAGGATGGAAAATAATAATTTAGTAGGTGAACTGAAAATTTTCACATTTTAAGATTTCATAGTAAGTGCAATAAAATATTTGGTAGTACTATATGTGTATATTGTATTGATTTTTTATTTTGTTGGATAAAATATAAAAAATGTTTTTGTTTCTGATCAACCCAGTGAAAACTTATAATGTAGGATAAGTTATGTGGCATCTCTATCAACTATTATAAAAGGGAAAAATAATGTTTTGCAAACACATATTTTCCTTAGTTCCAAGTTTTGCAAGAAACTTTTAAATACCCCTCTAGTGATGCACTATTTGTATTGAATACATGTGTAATGCATTGGTGGGAATATGCACTCTTACTTAGATGTGGGTGAAAACGTTTGTTACAAAAAGACACTTTCAGATTGAGTTCTATCCGCATTTACACATGGATCCCTTTAATGGATGTTGAGAGTCTCGATTTAGAACTTTTAATAGGCTCGTTTACATTTTGCAAATCTCTACCTTTGAAATAAAAATGTAGTGATCCACCCATCTGCAGACAATTAGGACCAGCAGCCAAGTATAAAAGGGTGGAGAACTTTTAATAGGTGTTTATAGATTGGAAGCACCGACCCCCTTTTAAATGAAAGAGGCCTAAGAAGAAATAGTAAGTGTTAAGGATAACCATGAAATTCATTTAACCCCCCAAGCAGAAGATCCGTTATCAAAGAATTGACAGAAGTCTACACCTTCTAACTTAAGGTTCTTAGCTTGAGTACCTAGCAAATGTACTTAGAAAGAAATATCTTATTTAGAAGTGTTTTGATTATAAATTCTTAGCCGCTAAGGTCAAAACACAAGCCCACAAGAAGACCAACAGTAAGGTATGTGATATAAAAACAAATATTTCCATAAAACCTTTGCCCTAGCAAAAAGGGAAATTCTTAGTAGGTTCAAGGTGGGAATTTAGGGAATAGTATTTTTTTTACAGAAAATACTGGTTAGGCGTTTTATATAGGGGGTTCTGCATTTGTAAAGGGATAATTTGCTCTAAAATATGTGGGCAACCAGCCTAAATTCTCTAATTGAGTAGTTTGCTCATAACCCCAGGCCATTAGGTGAATGTAAACTGTTACAGGCTTAGTAAGAAAATAGTCCCATTAGGATTTTTGTATTTGTATGCGGTTGTGTGTTAGAGTAACTGTTTCCAAAATCATGGATTAATGAAAAGCTCTTTTTTCTGAGTTTGCAAATACCAGCTTTGAAATGCTCAAACTCAAATTAAGCCAAGGATTCTTTTGTTGTTCTGGTGGTGGTTTTACAGTTAAAATTTTTTTTACAAGATCAAGTCTCAGCTATAAGTTCCATTGTTAAGTTATCTAAGGAAAGTTAGAGATATTTAATTGGCTGGTCGTTAATAAAGGAAAGCAGCCAAATTTTCTGTGATACTGTCATTCAAATACTTTGCTCACATCCTAAAATCCCCCTCATTGGCCACTGCCAAGGAACTTGATGCACAGAAAATGGGTATGACTTTTAAAAACTAACTACTAGTGCACAAATTCAAGAAATGTTGTGTGCATGTGTTTCATTTAGTACACGTGCGGCGGGTAAGCTCGTATTTCTGTGAAGGAGAAGACAACTTTATGTGCTGCTTCTTGCATCTAGTCTTGGGCTCCTCTTATAATGGATCCCTTCAGTTAAACAGTCTACTTCCTTTCCTGTTGCATGATTCCTGTTAACTCATCACATTGTTTCTTACCAAGCATAGTATACTTGTACAGCAGGGCAAGGAAGGAACCCAAAATAGACTATGTAATACTCCTTTCAATCAGTAACTATAAAATGCAGAAGAAATTCAGTCAAAGGAGGAAAATATCTGACCAAATATATCAGATAAATTATATAGACATTCAAATTGAGATAATCCATGTCTTTTTCGTGTCTCCATTTTCCCACTGTAATTGGCTCTAGTGCTAAGAAGGTTGTGGATACTAGTATTACATCAAACCTTCTTTTAAAAACTGAATTACACAAGACCTTTTCTTCGCAATTAAATAAATAACAAAATCACAGTTGGAGTCCAATACCAATCTCTTAGGGCAGCTGGGCAGTGCTAGGTGTTTTCATAGGCTGTTTAACTTTTCACTGTCAAGTTTCCTTTTTTCCACTTAAAAATTTCCTATTTCAAATCATTATAACAGTACAGCAATACCATAAATATATATTTGCCTAAACCATTTAGTTGAGAAAGTCAGAATGATGTGATATGGGAGGAAATATAAATATAAAAAGAAATTCTAAAAAGAAGATACTAAAGCAGAATTGTTCTGAAATGACTTGTTGTAAGAAGTGAAAAATTAAACTCATATACACAGGGGGATGTGAAGAAAGAAGGGATTTTTAAGAGGGCCCTGCTCTACTGTGAAAGTATGTGGAAACTCCATACCTTGAAAGAATGTACTAAAGATTTCTAGAATAGTTGGATAGTTTTGAATAGTTTTCTTAAAAACTTTCTAAGAGATATAACAAAGAGATTGTATTTATTATCTTCTTTGGATTGAGACTGAAGCTTGAATACTTGCATAATAAATTTTGGACAAGCTGAGAGATGAGATTTGCTGAAAGAACCGACGATAAAGGAAATACAAATTGACTCTAGTAACAACGAAATGGAGAGAAAGGACTTATCTTCAAAATTCTTCCCTTAACTTATCATTTTCAAAAGTAATAAAATAATACTATAGAGAGGAAAGGCAGCGATTCATCAGATTTTTTCACATACCGGTTTACCAATATTTTTAATACTAGCATAGCTATGAATTGTGTTAAGAGCAAAGTGAAAATATGTATGTAGATATTTTCATGGAGAACAATCCCACTTGGAGTGCCCAAAAGACAGTAGAATGTTAATGAGGGCTGAGACCTAACAGAGAAAAAAAATCCATAAATATAAATATAAAATTAGAAACTATCTGCATATAAAGATGCTTCAAGAGGATCCTAGATGATTTTTTAGAAGAGATATAGGTGGAATTTTAAAAGGAATAAATGCTCCATCCTTCTTAGTTTAATCTTGCACATAGAATACTTTCAACAAATATTTTTTTAGATGAATTAGAAAGAAAGAAGAAAAGCAAGCCTATTACGACACAATATCTATTTTGTGAGAAAGAAAATACTGTAAGTCTAAATATTTGCTCTTTCAAGTTTACTAAAATATGGTTTAAAATAGGTTCCTGGTAGCTAACTGTTGAAGTCAGGTGAGGGGGTTTCATTTTCTCTCTTATATAGGTTTGAAATGTTCCATAATAAATATTTTTAAAATGAAAAAGTGTATTTCTTAGGGTCTGTAGAGTAGATAAAGTGGCATTTGCAAAATTCATAGTTAGTAATCAAAACTTGGAGATTATTGTGGAATTTCGCCTCTAGGAAAGACTTGCTGGGGGAAGGGATAACAACATGGGGTCTGCTCTGTCCAGTGACAGTGAAACAAGTAGGTGGAATGAGGCAGAAAGGAAAGTCAGAGGGAGGGGCAAGGCAGCCGTTTTCAGCCTGGTGGCTATTTCAATGTTACAGGACTTTGTTCTTCTGATGCTTCACCACCTCATTAACCTATGTGTCATTCTGAAGTCTTTTGCCATGCTCTCATGATGAGAGACTCGCTCGCTAACAACACAACATTTTAAATGCAAGCTCTTCCCTGGCGTCGTGGTGAATTAATTTTCAATTAGCTTTCATTAATGAACTTCATTTTTATGGGTCTAATTGCTGTCCCAGCTTCAGGAAATTCAGCAAGTACTTTGGTGGTGTGCGAGGGGGCAGCTGTAGGAGTCAGGAATATCCTGGGCCCTTTGCAGAAGACCTTACTTCAGTCATCAACCAAAACAAAATTTATGTCTAAATTATAAATCAAACGTGTACCAGTAGAATCCATGAATATTTTCTGGGGTCTGTAGAGGTAAGTTTTATTGCTAGCTTCACCCGGTGTTTATTTTGTATCCCAAAACCAGACTCAAGAAGGGAAAAAATTGAATTTAAATAGAAAAATGCTCTGGGTTCTGGCACTCATCTTTCTATACCTTCACTTCCTCTCATGGAAAAAGGTTTAGTCCAGATTGTCTAGATCCAAATAATATGCGCCTATAATAGGTAGCAAATGATCGCAAATAAATCTAACACAAAAGACAAACTACATAGTAAAACCAACGTTCTTGGGTTGCTAATGAAGGACTAGTAGCCTGGATAACACGCCCACACACCAAAACTCTAGCAGCTTCTCAGGAAAAGTGTGTGATACTCTTGTGCCCAAAGACTATAAGGTTTCTATGCTCTTTCCACTTCCATTAAAAAAACCGCAATGGAGAGCCGTGATCTACTCCCACCCTGTAGCCTAAGACTTTGCCTTAATAAAATTTAATAAACATTTTTCTTTCTCATGATTTTTCCATGAAAATGCTATGTCTGTTGATAAATTAATCCTTTGGTGTTTGCTCTTAAGTAGGCACACGTTTTTTAAAGTACACTGGGATTTTAGAACTATAAAAATGTATTAATTCATTCTTGTTTCTTTGACTCAGAAATAAATAAATCCTATTTCTTAGTTAATGGAGTTAATTCTTCCCTTCACACATAAATGATTAAGCATTCTTTTAGTAGGCATTTACTGAGTGCTAATTTATTCA
Source organism: Balaenoptera physalus (assembly GCF_965194825.1). Taxonomy (NCBI): domain Eukaryota; kingdom Metazoa; phylum Chordata; class Mammalia; order Artiodactyla; family Balaenopteridae; genus Balaenoptera; species Balaenoptera physalus. The sequence continues at coordinate 69,118,336 of NC_138885.1, forward strand.
TAATACCAAGATTTTCAGGATCATAATCTAAAAAACAAAAACAAAAACCTAGAAGATGTTCCAGTGAAAATATAAAGTCATTGAGATGACAAAAGAGGAGTGTATGAAACTGTAGAACAGTGACAAAGTGACTGATTGAATCAGTGCAAAATAATGCAGTAGAAATTGTAAGGGGAAGTACCCAGGGATGGTGCTGTAAAACTTAATTGTTATTTTATTATTTTTATTTACTTTCTTCATCACAAGCAGTTTCTCTGCATTATTGATCATTTTATTGTGAAAACAAACTCAGATTTTAATTCTTTTTAAATGAGTAGTATCTTATAGACAGAAGCATTTCCTAACATTTAGTTCCTTACCACAGAAGGGTGTAAGGATAAAAATGAGGATCTTGTGTAATTATGTAAAGAAAATGACTCCCCCCAAAATCAGCAAGAAACTAGAAATGTGAAATACTTTATTATGTAAGTCACTTTTAAAGATCTGGAACATCACAATACAGATTAGAATCTAATCCTGGAAAATATAAAAGGAACAATATATCATAAAACTGAATTAGTGACATACAGGAACAAAACTAACCCTCAGAAGAAATAGGTGGCCCATCTGTTATTGCAATGAATAAAAGACAATTTGTCAAAGCCCTGAGAGGTGTTTAATCTTTAATAAATTTATGCGTTTTTAACAAAATATTGTCTAACTATGTCATTGGTTATGAACTTAAGATGTGGAGCCTGATGATAGCATAATAGAAAGAGCTCAGATTTTAGACTCAGACAGACCTGAATTAATACCATTTCTGACATTTATGAACAGGTTCTTGGGCAAGTTTCTTAGCTTCTCTGAGTCTCAGTTTCATTATTGGTAAAGTACAAATAATAATATTGCCGACATTATAAGGATTTTTGTGAGGATTAAATGGGATAACTCGTAAAATGTTTTGCACATGGTAAGCACTCAATAAAAATGAACTATTGCTATGATATATACTCAGCTAAACATTTGGAACCAAGCAACATTCTCTAGGCAGATAAGGAGTTATCTTACAAAATCATCTCATTAGTGGAGTCTATAGAATATTTTTATTAAAAACCACTAATAAATTTGGAGACATAACCAAATGAGAATTAGGTGACTGCCATTATTTAGGCTGCCTGGTGGTCAATTAAAAAAATTGATGAGGTGTCATCAGTTTCCAAATCTCAACTTCTGGCACAAAAAATCAAGTATTTAATATTATTTTGCCTTCACAGTTCCACAGAAACACCAGATTATTGGGTTCTACCTTTTGTCCTAAACTCCAGGTTAAATCAACAATAATGTACATGTCCTGTGTCTTCCCATGAATAAAACATAAGTGGATATATGTGGTTTTATTAGGTCAGCTGGGAAAATAAACTCCCCTGCAGCCATCTACCTGTTTTCTACATATTCCAATATGGAAAACGTCAACTTTCTTTGAAAGAACCACTGTGAAACTGGCCTCTGAGTACATTTTTCTAAACTCAACATAATAATGCTTTTTTAACATAATACATTTTTTTTTAAACATTAAAGGACTTTTTCAGGATTCTCTAATCTGAGTCACAATGTTCTCATAAGATGAATGATTTTTACTACTTTTTAAAGAAATAGCCATACTTAGTAGCTGAAAGTCAAACAGTAATACCAGAAAATAGCAATGACAGAGAACGGAGAAAAATTATAATTCTGACTCTGCAAGGTACTTTCAAAAATAAGCCATTTTAGGTGTAAATAAACTTATTTACAAGACAGAAATAGAGTGACAGATGTAAAAAACAAACTTATGGGGGCTTCCCTGGTGGCGCAGTGGTTGAGAGTCTGCCTGCCAATGCAGGGGACACGGGTTCGAGCCCTGGTCTGGGAGGAGCCCACATGCCACTGAGCGACTGGGCCCGTGAGCCACAACTACTGAGCCTGCGCATCTGGAGCCTGTGCTCCGCAAGGGCAGAGGCCGCGACGGTGAGAGGCCCGCGCACCGCGATGAAGAGTGGTCCCCGCTCGCCACAGCTGGAGAAAGCCCTCACACAGAAACGAAGACCCAAACACAGCCAAAAAAAAAATTTAATTAATAATAATAAAAAAAAACTTATGGTTACCAGGGGGCAAAGGGGGAGGGAGGGATAAATTAGGAGATTGGGATTGACGTATACACAGCACTATACATAAAATAGATAACTAATAAGGACCTACTGTATAGCACAGGGAACTCTACTCAATACTCTGTAAAGACCTATATGGGAAAAGAATCTAAAAACGAGTGGAAATATGTATATGTATAACTGATTCACTTTGCTGTACACCTGAAACTAACACAACATTGTAAATCAACTATACTCCAATAAAAAATTTTTTAAAAAGGCCAAAAAAAATAAGCCATTTTACCTGCGCTACAATAATAGAATATTATTGCCCCCATTCTAGCCTAATAAAATATTAATTGTTTTGTTTTCTTTTTTTGAAACAGTAATACATGTACATGGTTTCAGAAATTGAAAAGTTCAAAAGGATATGCTCCCTCACTGATCTCCCAATTAAACTTATTTCTTAAATTGGGGCATTATGCTGTCATGCACATTATAAATGTAATTTTCCATTGATTTTCCTGATAGATAAAAACTTTTACTTCTGATTTAATATATGTAGTATATATATTATATTATATTTTATATTTTAATATTAGTTAATAATGTAGTATATTAAATCAGAAGTAAATTAACAAATAGGACTTAAGTTACTGCAAGTCTTTCATGACTTTTAGTTTTGAAGAAAACATCTAACATAAGAAGTAGTCTATTGTACTGCAAAAAGACCATTAAGAAAAGTTTTAAAAACCATTTTACTTAAGGTTTTATTTATATGAAGTCAAAAGGAGAATTGAAGCAAATACCATAAGCTCCTATCTAGCCAGACTGAAATAACCAGAATTCTTTGTAGTCATAGGCAATAATTCATGTTCCTATAGATGGCCCTACAACTCCACAAGATGAAAGTGCCTTCTGAAGCACAACGCAGTACAGTTATGTTTGACTTAGTCTCAGTATTAAAGTCATCTTATTATTTCCTTGAAATGTATGATCCAGGATTAAAAGTTTCATATGTGTGGCAATGTCTTCATTACTCAGAATATTAAATTAATCATAATATTTCATTATTCTCAAGTTCTTTTAAAAAGGAATTTCCTTTAAGTTTAATGTGGAAATAAGAGGACCTGTGGAGAGAAGGGAAGACAATCTTCGCCTACACCATGTTATGAGTAAGACCTCTGTTTGTCCTTATTCTTGAGTTCAGTAGTATTAATATTGCCTTAAAGTGTGCTAAGCAATTTCATCTTTTTTTTTTTCAGTTTTTCCTAATAAATAAATTACATATATAATCAAACATTCAGATGTTTTCTTAATAGGTTTTGATTCCACAAACACAACATTTTAAATGCATATAAATGTAAATGAATAAAGTGCAGCTCTTCAGATATTTTCTATAAGGAAAAGTACTTTCCATAAATACAGGTTATTGTGCTAAGATATCTTAAATGTACATTTAAGATTTATGGAACTCAGTTTTACAAGTTAACGATTTAATGCCATTTACTGGTTTTTTTACATAATTTAACCCATTTCTTCAGAGCTAGTTACTTCTATTTATTACATCCATTTTAATAATTATGCATTGTACATGGTTTGAATAACCACCTTAAAACCTCTCTCCCCGAATCTAATTTAGAAGATAAATTATTAACACAGAAAACTGTTTTTAAATTTTCCTATGGAAAAATTTTAAAATATTTTATGTATGCTTTGCTTCGAGTTTTAAAAATGTTTGGAGCAGACTAAATTGTTCCATTATTAACCATTAGATTTTTATATTTATATGCATAACATTAGAATACTTCTATTTTGACAGACAGTAACGAAAGGAAGCAAGGAAATGCACAATTACGCCAGAAAGATACTGTGTCATCCAACACTCAAACACCGCAGGGTACGCTAAGAGAGCCATTAAAACAGCATTCTGCTGTGTTCCAATGACATAAGGTAGGCTTCCAAAATTAACAGAGTATTTTGCTGCCTACTGGCTTATATCACAGTCTTAATAGTTTGGGAGGGGCGGTGTTTTTGTTTTTGCAGAGTTGGGCATTTAAAATGTCTTCTGTGTTTTGATAAGTACTTTTGAGAGTTTATGAAGCATTAGTCTCTTTAGGTATGTGATTATGGTTAAGAAAGCAAAAATCACACTTCTGTTTTCTTTACAGTTCTCTCCTCCACTCCGTGCCTCTTTCTCCTCCTTGTACATTGGGGTAGTCTCTCTGTTCTCTTCCCCTCAGCCAAGCTGCATTTTTTAAAAGAAATTTTAAAAATAGCTTAGGAAAGATACAGATTTGCTCGGTTGTGCTATCTGTTTCTCGTGCCTGACCTAATAGGTTGTGAGTTCCCCTTGACCTTTCTCACGTGCAGCAGCATCTCCAATTCTGTTCAAGACATACACGGTGAGCTCTGCCTCAGCACACCCTTGACACCCACGACTGGAGTCACTCTCACTTAACTTCAGCTTGGTAAAATATTCAGTTTATGCCCCAGAATGTGTTCACTATATAAATCAGATTTCAATAAGATTCCAAAACAAAAATGTATTTCTAAGCCATAAGGAAAAGTGTAGAATCTCATCTCAAACTACACATAGTCAGGTCACTCTGTGGCACTGACTGTTTTCAAAATGAAATGAAGGTTTTCAGAGTCATATAAACTCAACCTCCATGTCCAAGTATACACTTTCTAAATATTAATTAGGAGACTCTGTGTCTTCGATAAACTGTAGTGGGGTCTCCTTCTCCAAATTTCCAACCACCGCCATCTGGATCTGAAGCATCCATTGGCCATTTGTTCTGCCAGGTGTCAAATTTCTTTTTGAGAGTGTTATATTGAGATTTCTGAAAGAGATGGCAGTATTACTTAGCTCTCTGTTGCTCACTTACCCCCAGAGGGATCAAAGGGCAGTACATATTTTGAGGTCAATTACTCTGTCTCTTTGGTTTAGAAGGATCTTAGTTATGCAATCTTCAAGACACAAAAGGTAAAGGAGTTTCTCTGCACCCAAAATTACTGACACCACATGGTGAGAGATTCCAGCCCTGCCAAATTCTTCTGTGGTGTAACACAACACAGCACAGACATGGGTTCACAAGGCAGAGGATAGCTGGGGTGCTGTTAGTTGCCTTTAGCTAATGTTCTGCTCCTGGAACCAGGGGGAAGACTCAGACGTAGCATGTTTAAAACACAGGTACTGGGTTTAGATGGCCTGGATTCAAATTTCACACATTGCTAGCTGTGTGACTTTGGACTTGTTAATTAAGCTCCTTTCTCCTCTATAAAATAGAGTTAATAACAGCATCTACTTCATAGGGCTTCGGTGTGATAAAGTGCCTAGCCCCCGTGGTGAGCTTTCAGTAAGTGTTGGTTATTATTATTTCATTCATTCATTCAACAAACACTGAGCACCTCTACAAAGCATTTTACAGATGAAGAAACGGAGACACGGAAATCTTGGGCAGTCATCCCAAGCTCCTGGTGAAATAGGACTGGGACACAGATGGCCTACTGTCTATTATCATCTCACCAGGGTGAGCTGGTTTTCTTAGTGGGATATTAAAAACCCAACTTAGATTTGGGAAACAGCCAGGAGCTTCTCAAAAAATGAAATATTTCATAGAAAAGCCTATTTCCTGTTTCAGTTTTGTGAAGGGTGTAATGATTTCAAACATGTCTAAAATGTTTTCAAGAGCAGAACAAAATAAGACTGTGATGTAAATGTGACCCACAAAAGAAAATGCCAATAGACCCTGAAGCCACATAAAAATCCATCTTACCTGTGTCTTGCATGATCTAACAAATATGCCTTGTTGTCAAGTAAGGGCCTTTTAGTTCTTTAATTGTACATATTTTCTTTATTTCTTCATATAATGAGATTCTTATAAATTTTAATCAATATCATATATAATATAAGAAATAATCAATAGTCAATAAGGGCAAATAATGGGTGAAGGGGAGGAGGAGATGATTTGAATTGACAATTTATTTTCTCAAATGAGTGCTACTCCCAGAGATTGCCTAACAAAGTAAAGTTTTTATACTAAATAGATTAGCCCACATCCACCCTACCAAATGCTGATTTTAGATTTCCTATGGAACAAATACTACTTAAATCTTTAATTTCCATATTACTATTACTGAGTTGAAAATTTCAGGCCCTATAAGCCCAGAATAAGTTAAGAATGGAGAAAAGACTATGATGAAATCAAATTAAATATAAATTTCTTCACATATTCTAATAGGAGTCTAAACGTACGATACTTTGGTTGTTTCTGCATAGCAATACAAAAATATGTTTATGTTAAAAAGTGATAAAATCAATAACTAGTTAGTGTGGTCATGAAAACACTTCAGTGTTTATTCAGGACCAAAACAACTATGAGACTTCCCACTGAAAGCAGAGAAAATAGTAATGTTAAGGCTGTCCAATTAATTTGACCAAATTTAAGAAATGCTCTACAGGTGGATTTTCCAAACATCTTTAACCAGATGCTGAGGTTTGATAGATAGAGTAGACCTACACTTCATGAAATGAATATTTCATAGTGTTGAAACTTGATTTTTCCTAAATCCCTCTAATTGAAAACTGTACCAAAATTAACATGAAAATAAATTTTTAAACAGCCAGGAGTCAAAATGTATATTTTGAATGACAGCAGTTCTACTGGCTTATAATCATTTCTTTAGCACATATAAAAGCCTCTTTATAGCCCCGGTTCCATGATTGTGCATTTCTTTTTTCTTTTAATTTTATTTTTGGCTGCGTTGGGTCTCCATTGCCGCGTGCAGGCTTTCTCTAGTTGCGGCAAGTGGGGGCTACTCTTCGTTGCAGCGTGGGGTCTTCTCATTGCGGTGGCTTCTCTTGTTGCAGAGCACAGGCTCTAGGTGCGTTGGATTCAGTAATTGTGGCACACGGGCTCAGTAGTTGTGGCTCGCGGGCTCTAGACCACAGGCTCAGTAGTTGTGGCACACGGGCCTAGCTGCTCTGCAGCATGTGGGATCTTCCCGGACCAGGGCTCAAACCTGTGTCCCCTGCATTGGCAGGTGGATTCTTAACCACTGCGCCACCAGAGAAGCCCTGATCGTGCATTTCTGATGCAGATAATTTATTATAAGAAAAGCAAGATAGTTCTGGTCTGTGTAAGTGCATTTAAAATTTGCTCTGCTGTGAGATATAACCTTGATTATAAAAGTAGGAATGAATATTATTACAAATGACAAGACTTTTTATGCAAAACTGGCATTTGACAGTGTCATTTACAATAACAGTGAGTCTTTTAAACCATGTAATTCTTGGAATACCTTATCTGTTGCAGATGATACTTATCAGTTTTCGATCACATTGTAACAAAGCTCTGAGCTTAATTTCACTTTTATGTTCCCCATGCCTGTACAATAGCAATTTTGAAGCTGATCAAAGTAAGATTTCTCCTTATTGAATAGGAGTTAAGATGAATCCATTCATTCACTTCACACTTTTTCATAGAGTGCCTATTATGTGCCAGCTAGGGACTTGTGCTAAGAAAAATTCAAGGTCCCTGCTCTCATATAGCTTAGAGTCTAGTGGAGGAACCAGACTTTTAACAAATAAATGCACAAATAGGTGTATCACTTAAAGGTGATAAGTTTTATGAAAATTAGAGTGGTCCATGTGTTAGACGAGGAAGATTCTAATTTAGTTTGAGAGATCAGGGAAAGCCTCTCTGCAAACCCGACATTTAAGGTAAGAACTAAAGAAAGAATATGAGTCAGCTAGGTAATCTAGTGGAGCAATGTAGTAGACTTTGTGATTGCTTCTCTCCATACCCCTCACCCCGCATACCCCTACACACATAGTACACTAGCCATAGGTCTGGGCTGGTATAGAGCCCTCCCCCATCTCAAGGACTGGGCCCAGATTGGTCCAGTCAAATCTTCTTGCCATAGTGATTGGTTCAGAGTTGGACTGGCTTAAGCCAAGCAGTTCATGCCAGACTTCATTCAGGTTGAAGTAATTGGTTCATCATGGGCATGTGACCCAAGTTGGATTAATCGGAATGAAAGTCAGGGCTTCTGTTTGAAGGTGAAAGGGAAAGAGCTCTTTTCTCTTCCTGGATGTAAACAAGAACATGTAGCCTGGGAGCTAGTGGCAGCTGTCTCTCTATCATGAGAAAAGCCAGCTTGAAAATAAAGCCAACACACAGGAGAGGGAAGAACCAGAATTATCACAGTGAAACACAGCCCTGATAGTATTATGAACTGAAGACCAAACCAGCTTCTGGTCCATTCGTCTTGGGTTTTTTATTAATGGCGACCAAAAGCACTCTGTTATAGGTAAAGAGGATTCCTGACAGAGAAAATAGCCCATGTGAAAACCCTGAAGCAGGAAAGAAGGTGATACAATGTTAGACACTTCCGGTTTCCAACATATACCCATTCATTTTCCCCCTAAGAACACTAGGCTCCTGGTCAACTCAAAGCTACACTCATATTGTTTTCTCTGTCCCTGGTGTTTTTTCCCCCTGCAGTCTACCTAGGAAGTACTTCCTCCTTCTCCACAAATTCTTCTCTAACCATTGTTACCCACAATGATACTATTTATCCTAACTGATCCTAGCCAACTTCTTTCCAATTTCAATTTCAGCATCTGCTGTATCACTCAACCTCCCCTTCCAACCTGTTCTCCAATGCACTTCTGCACCTTCATGCCTTTGCCCAACATATATTTCCTCAACCTGGACTGATCTTTCTCTTACACTATCTGTTGAAATCCTATATATTCTTCAAACATCTATAATTCCACCTCTCTTGGAAAGCCTTCTCTAATCCCCTAGTAAGACATGAGCATGTCTATTTCTCTCACTAGATTGTCCTTCCTTAAAGACAGGGACCATCTTTTATTCAACTTTGAGTTCCCACTGCATTATTACAACAGAATAGACACTAGAGACACATGTTCATTGAATGAATAGTGGATGACTAGATGGATGGATGAATAGATGGATAGATTCCTCTAAATATATACATAAGTATATGTATAAAAGTTCTTAGAAAAAGGAACCATAGCTAATGTTTAATCTTCTCAGTACATAGCAGAATATACATGCATACTACAGGATCTAAATATAAATATTTTTGAATGAAAAAAACTTACATATGAGGTGCTAGAATTTAAAATAATCAGAAGTATAAGAATTTAAGCACATCTGTGTTTGATGTTTTTCTCTTTTTTTAAACTGGAAGCTACAGAATATCATTTAGCCACTTTTCCTTTAATGCCAAGAGTTACGCACATTCTTTACTTATGACCTACATCATCAGAGCCATTACTAAAGTCACTGATATAAAAGGATAGGGAGCTAATAGAAAACAGAAGTGTTGTTCATGTGGTAAGCACTAAATTTTGGTGAATTGCATTTAAATAGCAAATAGCTTCAGCTGTAAATACTAGACTAAAAGAATAAAGACCAATGTTTACTTCCTTCTTTTTAAATGACAAATAGGCTTTTATGGTGAGAATGTCTTTCAGTAGATAAAACTGGAAACTTAATTGCTTTATCATTTTCTTGAGAGTAAGTAGCTTCAGATTTTTAAGTTACGTAAAGATTTTTGGTGCCACTCATACAATGTTTGGTGGGAATATAATTGGTACAGATTTTTTGAACAATAATTTCACATTGTCTATCAAAATGTAAAATATGCATAACCTTTGACCCATTGAATTCACTTTTAGGAATCCATCCCAAATAATAAACTGGAACACAAAGAAATATGTACGAAAAAATGTTTGACGCAATATTATTATTAGTTAGAGATAACTAGCCATCAGTGTGGAAATGGTTATATAAACTAAAGTATTTTGATACTATACAATACTATTCTGCTACTAAAAATAATGAAGTAGGGCTTCCCTGGTGGCACAGTGGTTGAGAATCTGCCTGCTAATGCAGGGGACACGGGTTCGAGCCCTGGTTTGGGAAGATCCCACATGCCACGGAGCAACTAGGCCCATGAGCCACAACTACTGAGCCTGCGCGTCTGGAGCCTGTGCTCCGCAACAAGAGAGGCCGCGATAGTGAGAGGCCCGCGCACCGCGATGAAGAGTGGCCCCCGCTTGCCGCAACTAGAGAAAGCCCTCGCACAGAAACAAAGATACAACACAGCCAAAAATAAATAAATAAATAAATATTTTAAAAAATAAATAAATAATGAAGTAGATGTGTAAGTATTGATATGGAAGAATGTCAGTGATAAATTCTTGCAGAAGCTGGGTGGTGAGTACTTACTCTTCTCTCTACCTCTTTAAACGTTTGAAAATTTCCATAATACAGAGGATTTTTAAAATACCATCTAGAGTTCCACTTCTGCTTAGGATCTATAAAGCTTCAAGAGAACATCACTTTTATCCTAAGAACAAGAAAAAGCCAGATAATTTACAAAATCATAATTTTTTGAATCCATTAGAGACCTGAGTCCACAAGGCAACTAAATGAACTAAATTCCAAAGAGTGAAAAAGACCTCCAAGGAAAAAAGAGAACATATAAAATTTACCTTTGGCACAGCATGGAAGGAAGGAATGGCCACCATTAAGGTAGGTAAGAAGAAAACAGCTAAACTTTTAACAAATTCTTAAAGGCCAAATGTGGGCTGGTGTATCAGTTTAGAATAAATGGGAACCCCAGACTTCTTCAAGGAACATTGCACTTATTCCCAAGCTCTTATCCACCAGGTGATCACAAGAAAGATTGAGGGAAGAGCAGGAGGAAGGAGAGACTCCCCTTTGGGGGCTCAGGTACTGCAGGTAATGATCGTCTCCCACTGATCACAGCCCACTTCCCCACAACCTTCTCTCATATAAAGCAAAGCCTTTGAGAAGCTAAGGGGCAGAAAGAGAGTAGCAAAGCCTCCCATGCAGGGACCCAGGCAAAGATCCACTGCTTCTGCGAAAAGGGTAGAAATAAAAGCCCCTTGCCCTAGGGGAGAGCTATGAAAACCTATAGGCCTGAGATCCTGCACGAATACAAAGCAGGGGTCCTCTCCACATAGGGGAAGAACAGGAAACTCATCTGCTCAAGACTCAGTACAAATGTCCTTGAGATCCACCCATAAATTTCATACTTTTTAAAGAACTAACTTACTTAAATTACTAAAATTATCTCTTCTATTAAGGATCATTTTTCTCCACATGAAGTAATCAGATGATAGTGGAGAATTTTGCAAGTAATCAGAAACAGCTAGTGAGTGATCCTCCAAATCAAGCTTGAGAGAATATATTCTCTTCATTTTCAAAGAGGAGCTATAAAACTGATGGTGATTACATTCTAAGGTTGGGAAGACTGTGTCTACTAATAAGAAGTTTTTCCAAACAGTGTTCTCCTGTAAATATGGTGTCTGGGCTTATTGCAGGCAGCTTGATGCAGGAAAAACATAAGCTTTGGTATCTCCAAGGCCTTTAGCTGTGGGACCATGTGCAGAATGCTGAGCATCAGTTTCCTCATTTGTAAAACAGGAAGTAGGGAAAAGTAATGCTTACTCATGCAGTTGCCTGTGAAAATCAAATGAGTACAGTATACAGCCATTAAAAAGAATGAAATAATGCCATTTGCAGCAACATGATGGATCTAGAGATTATCATACTAAGCGAAATAAGTCAGAAAGAGAAAGACAAACCATATGATATCACTTATATGTGGAATCTAAAATGTGACACAAATGAACGTATCTATAAAACAGAAACAGACTCACAGACATAGAGAATAGACTGTGGTTGCCAAAGAGGGGGGGATGTGGAAGGGAAGGATTGGGAGTTTGGGATTAGCAGATGTAAACTATTATATATAGGATGGATAAACAACAAGATCCTACTGTATAGCATAGAGAACTATATTCAGTATACTGTGATAAACCATAATGGAAAAGAATATGAAAAATTATATATGTGTATGTGTGTGTGTGTGTATATATATATATATATATATATATATATATATGTATATATATATATATATATATATATATATATATATATATATATAAAACTGGGTCACTTTGCTGTACAGTAGAAACTAAACACCACACTGTAAATCAACTATACTTCAATAAAAAAATTTTTTTTAATGAGTTCAGTATAAAACAACCAGCCCTGCACTTGGCATATAAAAGACACACACTACAAATGCTCGGTGCCTTTTCTTCTCATCCCAACACTACCCTATTGCTGCATATTTTGTCCTATGGATTTAGCCATTGTTTGCAGATATTCTTGCTATATACCACTCTTAGACAAAGACTTTGATCTAGAAAGCCATATTCCTTGTTCCTTTGCACCTGGCTGACCTGTGAACTGCTCTATGTCTTATCTTCTTGCCCTTCTGCCTCAAGGCTCCAAGACATTTCTTCAGCCCCCTTCAGCTCCTATCATAACTGTGTATGTACGTTTGCTGATGCTATTTTTAAATCTTACTATAATAATTGTCATTAAGCTGAAGTTACTTCTCTGTCATTGTGAATAAATGATACATGGGAATCTTTCTAGGCAACAAATTGCCCTGTACTTAGACATTTTCTACATCCTAATTCTTGATCAATTCATCTTCCTTCTTAAAAACAATACTGTATCCAAGCTAGAAAAGAAGTTAGAGGACATCTAGCTCATCCCCCAAGAGAGGCCAGTCAGCCAGTTAATGACAGAGCCCAAATTGAAACCCAAGTCTCCTGCCTCATCCCATCATTATAAAAGCAAGTCAGCTAAGTGATTTTAAAAATCAAGTAACTGTGCTCTATATCATAATTAAAGATCTCTAAAATGTGTAAAAATCCCATGGTGAAGGTTTTTATGGGTGAAAGCACTTCAAGACCTCAGGAGAAAAGAAGCCGTATTAATCCAAAGTTGTAGCAGCATTCATTATTATTGTTATTGCTATTCAAACAATTGAATTGTTTTAGTTAATTTAAATATTGTACTCTGTTGGATTACAGATGGCCACACATTTTTTGCTAGCCCTCCCCTGGAATCTGGGCTGACTCTGATGGCCTGTGTGACCTATAAAATACGGCAGAAGTGAGGTCCTAGGACTTCTGAAGCTAAGTCATAAGAAGTCTTGCAGCTTCCACCTAGGTCTCTTGGAATCCTCTTTCTGAACACCATGAGCTGGCATGTAAGAAGTCCAAATATAAAAACAAAAACAAAATAACTCAATTTAAAAGTGGGCAAAAGACTTGAATAAACATTTCTTCAAAGAAGATATACAAATGGCCAATAAGCATATCAAAAAATGTTCAACATCACTAGTCATTAGGAAAATGTATATCAAAACCACAATGAAATACCACTTCACACCCATTAGGAAAATTACTATTTTTTAAAAGCAGAAAATAAAATATGTTGGTGAAGATGTGTAGAAATTGGGACACTCATGCACTGCTTATAGGAACGTAAAGTTGGTGTAGCCACTATGGAGAATAGTTTGATGGCTCTTTAAAAAGCTAAACATAGAATTACCAAATGGTCCAGAAATTCCACTCCTAGGTATATACGCAAAGGAATTGAAAGCAGGGACTTGAACAGATATTTGTACAGTCATGTTTACAGCCGCATTATTCACAAAAGCCAAAACGTGGAAACCACCCAAACGACAATCAACAGATGAACGGATATACAAAATGTGGCATGTATACAATGGAATAGTAATCGTCCATAAAAAGAAATGAGGTTCTGACACATACTACAACATGGATGAACCTTGAAGACATTATGTTAAGTGAGCTAAGCCAAACACAAAGAATGAATATTGTATGATTCCACTTATATGATGTTCCTAGAATAGGTAAATTCATAGAGGCAGAAAGTAGAGGGGTTGAGGGGAAGGAGGAATGGGGAATGGGGAGTTATTGCTTAGTAGGTGCAGGGTTTCTGTTTGAGGCAATGAAAAAATTTTGGAAATAGACAGATGATTGTACTAAATTGTGAATGTATGTAATGAAACTTTAAAATGGTTTAAAAGGTAAATTTTATGTTATGTATATTTTACCACAAAAAAACCAAGAAAAATGGCAAATGATGTCATATATTAAAAAAGAAAAGAATAGGGAAAGGCAGAGGAATAAGAAGGAGGAGGGGGAGGAAGCTGTCCTAGCCCTAATGCCTTGAGACCCTCACAGGAGAGGCCACATGTAGGTGCTCTGGTTGACAGACCTGGCTGATCCTGATGTCCAAGAATCCCTGCAGGAGCCAGACATGTGAGTGAGTCTGTCTTTGATCCTCCAGAGCAGCCTAACCTCCAGCTGATTACCTCTGAGTGACCTCAAGCAATGCCACTTGGAACTGAGGAATTACCCAGCTGAGCCCTGCCCTGCTCCTCAGAATCACAGACATGATAAATCAGTTGGCGTTTTAAGCTGCCAGGTTTCTGGGTAATTACACACATGTAATTCTTTAATTACATGAGAATCTTTGTGGGTAGGACTCAGTCCTCAGGAGTTTTTAAAACTGCCCAGTACTTTCCAATATGAAGTCAAGGTTGAGAACCACTGAAATGGAGGAATGAGGCCTGGAGAAATCTTTAAAATTTCCATCCAGCTCTAAAAATTTTATACCTTAGCTATTTTATCAGTGCACTGGAAGAAGGTGGTCCTCTTTTCATGCCATGGACCTTGGTCCCAAGAAGCATCTGAAGAGTGTAGCAGCTCCAAAGCATTGGATGGTGGATAAACTGGTCAGTGTGTTTGCTCCTTGCCCATCTACAAGTCCCCACAAGCTGAGAAAATGTCTCCTTCTCATCATTTTCCTAAGGAACAGGTTTAAGTATGCCCTAACAGGAGATGAAGTAAAGATCTGCATGCAGCAGTTCATTAAGATTGATGGCAAGGTCCAAAATGATATAACCTACTCTGCTGAATTTATGAATGTCATCAGCATTGACAAGACTGAGAGAATGTCCATCTGATCTATGACACCAAGGGTGGCTTAGCTGTTCATCGTATTACACTTAAGAAGGCCAAGTACAAGTTGTGCAAAGGGAGAAAAATCTCTGTGGGCACAAAAGGAATCCCTCATCTGGTTACCCATAATGCTTGCACAATCTGCTACCCTGATTCCCTCATCAAAGTGAAAAACACCATTCAGATTGGTTTGGAAAGTGGCAAACCACCAACTTCTTCAAGTTTGACACTGGTACCCTGTGTCTGGTGACCAGAGGTGCTAACCTGGGAAGAACTGGTATGATCACCAACAGAGAGAGACACACTGGTTCTTTTGATGTGGTTCCTGTGAAAGATGCCAATGGCAACAACTTTGCCACCTGGCTCTCCAACATTTTTGTTATTGGCAAAGGCAACAAAATATGGATTTCTCTTCCCCAAGGAAAAGATATCCACCTCATCATTGCTGAAGAGAGAGACAAGAGACTGGTGGCCCAGTGGGTGGGTGGGTGAGCAGTGGGTGAAATGATCTCTAAGTGACATGATTGGAAAAGTCTTTGTACTTAAGTAAAGATAATATGGCATGAATATTGAGTGAATAAATATTGTATAACCTGATACCCCCAAATGTTATCATTCCTTTAATAAATATTTATCACACGCTATGTTCCAGGCATTCTGCTTGACACCACAGATTCCAAGAGTAGTTCAGTATTCTAGATAGTGGTGGGCAATGAGGGGAATCAAAAAAAAATACAGACAGTATTCAGTCTCAAATCAAGGGAGGAAATGGAGTGGTCAGTTCTCCTTGGAGGGGGGGAAAGAGATTCAAAGAGGACATAACTTGAGCCAAGTCTTCAAGGATGATTTGCTACTTAATGAAGGTAAGGTACAGGTAGTAGAGGGTAGAGGAAGGACATCTCCAGTTGCCCAGTGCCCTGGTGTCTGACATTTACAGTAAAATTATTGATGTAATTAAGTGGGGACCTCTGTTTTGGTTAATTCTATGACATCAGTGAACGACTTTCCTAAAAGGGCTTGTCTTATGAAGGAAGAAATGGTTCACAGGCAGTGTGATAGTACAACTAGTAATAACGGCTACTAGTTATGAGGCGCTACCGTGAGCCAGCACTGTGCTAAGCACACAATGTTCATGAGTTCAGTGACTTCTGATCTCACAAGCAAACTGCCTCAGAATATTCAGGGACCATAATGTGACAGATCATTTGGATTTGTTCCATGTGGTCCTGGGTTAGAACTAGGATCAATGAGTGGAAGCCATAGAAAGACAGACTTCAACTCAACCAAGAGAATAGCCACCAAAAAGGCTATACCAGGATGGACTGAATGACTTCTGGACAAAGTATTAGTTTTCCAATTTTAAACACTTTAATATCTTCCTTTGTAATAGCTGTTACCCCCAAACTACTTAGAATTAAGAACAAGTGGCAAAGACAGAATTTAAAGAATTCTTTGAGTTTGTTATTCTGCTCACCCACAGATAAATCTCTATTTCCTACAAGGTCAGCAGGCAAAAAATAAAAAATAAAAGATAAGGATAGAGAACCTCTTCACTCATGTAAAATGCAAGGTTAAGCAGCTCGAGCACATTGACTTCAACTCAGATATGCATAAGTGAGTAAGGTGTACCTCACAAAACTCTGAGACAAAGTGGTACCTGAAGCTTCTGCTTCAAGCTCAGTCCCCTCTTCTTCTTGTAGAGCTAGACTGGTGCCCAGAGTGCCGGTTCCAGCTGGCAGTCCCTTGCCCAGGTGGGTTCTTGTCCCCTGCCATCCATCTATGGAGTCTACCTACCCATATGCTTTTGACTCTGAGCCTCTTGATTTGACAGATGGTTTTAACTTCAAATTACAAATAATCTTCTCTCTGAGTACTATCTCAGTCCCTAACTTATGTTTAACATTTTAGGTAATAGCCTGCTGTTCATCATCTTAAGCAATTTACAGGTTTAAACGTATCCTGTGTATGTGTGTGCACATGTACGTAGAGACGTGTGTTCTAATACAAATAACTTCTTACTTCATTATTTTCTCACACAACATCCTGAAAGAGGAGGGTAGAAAGAGGCAGCCTCCAGTGAACTGAGGTTTCCTCACACTCCTAGCACCATTACACCACACTTGAAGGACTCCATAACCTGACAACTTGTAGAAATGTTGAAGAAGGGCCTCCAAGTGCCAGGTGGGTAGTGGAACTAGATTACCTGGAATTGCTCTCCTAAGTCTAAGAATCTGTAACTCTCTGGTAATTAACTTGAGTTGAAATCAGCCTTGAAATGGGACTATTTCCCATCTCTGTCTTTCAGTCACAAGTCATAAATCATCATGGCTGGCTTACTGCGATCAGTGAAGGGGAGGGATTGGGAGGATCAGAACCCAAATGAAGTCATTGATTTATGTTTGGTTGCAGCCAAGATTACAGAAATGAATAAGACATGGTCCTATGCTCAGGAAGTTCATAATCTAGTAGGGGAAACAGAGCCATTCCAGATCATTTTAGAACAATGTGGCAAGTAAAGCGATTTAAAAAAAGATGTGTACAAGGTGTCATGGGACCACAGAGGAGGGGCACGCAGTCAACGTGGGCTAAGATGCAGAATTTGGAAATCATCTGGAGGAAGTGATTACTAAAATGGACCTTAAGGGAATTTCCTGGCAGTCCAGTGGTTAGGACTCAGCGCTTTCATAGCCGTGGTCCCGGGTTTGATCCCTGGTCGAGGAACTAAGCTGCAAGCTGTGAGGCATGGCCAAAAAATAAAATAAAATAAATAAAATGGATCTTAAAATAAAAATAGGACTTACACTGGCATGTAAAGAGAGACGTCGGCACTCTGGTGTTGTGCTGTGTTGTGCTGTGTTGTGTTGTGTTGTGTATGGAGGGGGAAATTCTACTTTGTGACAGAGCTGTCAAGGCCAGCACGGGTGAGAGATGGGGCTGGAGAGGACACTAGGAGCCAGACCACAAAAGGCTTAAATGCCTCATCAGGGCCTCCAGGCTTTACCTGGCTGGCAGGAGGGAGCCATTGTTGGGTCTTAAGCAGGAGAATGATATGGTCACATATGCCTTTCAGATAACTCTGGCATGGCTTTGTAGAAAATTTATTTCAGGAGACAAGACCGGAGGCAGGGAGTATTTAGGAGACTACGGTACTAATCCAGAGAGGAGATGATAAGGGCTTGAACCTGAGTGTTAGCAGTTAGGGGAAGAAATTAAGTTGAGAAATATTATTACATGGTGAAATTGGAAGGTTCAGAAGATGGTTGGGCATGGTGGGGGGTGTGTCCAATAGGGGTGGATTAGGAACAGTTTCCAGGTATCTACCTAGTGTCACTTCCCAAGTGAGGTATTTCTTGGCCACCCTATTAAAACTACATCATCCTTACCAACATTCCCTATCCTCTTTCCCGGCTACGTCTTTCTCTGTAGCTCTTATAACACATTATACAATTCTATTACCATCTATTTCCCCCCACTAGACTATATGAGGTTCTTCAGAGCAGAGATTTTGTCTCTTTGTTCACTGAGCAGTCATTGGAACCCACCATGGGCTCAATAAACGTCTGCAGAAGGAATGAATGCACAATAGTGGTACTGAGAAGCTGAGAAAAAGAATGCAGGAAGAGGAACAGATTTAGAGAAAAAGTTGAGTTCAGTCTGGGAATTTCTAGACTATCCCAGGGAAGGCTCTGTAGGAAAGATAAAGCTCTACAGAGGCTCAGAATGTTAGATCTGACAGGTGCCCCAAGGACAGTTCTACACAGTTCCTTCATTTGGGGAAGAAAGAAACTGAGATCCAGAAAAGTGATGTGCCTTGTCCATAGCAAGACAAACACTAGCCAGATCCTAGCACAGCTGAGCTGAATGCCCAGCCTCCTGCTCCCAACTCCAGACCTTTAATGTTTGTGCCTCACATTGTCTGGTTTCTGCTGATCAGAGAGATACCTAAAAATCGCTTGCCTTTGACCTTCAGCTAGAACTTAACCAAACTGTTAAATGACTGTTTCTTTGGGGCCTACTTGACCAATTACTCCAAGAAAGAAAACTTTGAGCCTGAACCGAAACTTTGAGCCTGAACCAGGCTGAAGCTGTAGCAGCTGTGCTAGAACAATAGACAGCTTTGCCTCTATGCCTCATACCAGACAAGGGGTTACCTGAACCACTTAGTGATCTCATTTTTATTTAATATTTTTAAATGGAAGTATAATTTACACACAGTGAAATGTACAGATAATAAGTACACAGGTCAATGAATTTTGACAAACATATACACCCCTGTAACCACCACACCAATAAAGATCTCTCCTGCCTTTCTCAGTCAAAGCCCCTTCCCAGAGGCAACCACTTTTCTGATTTCTATCACTACTTCATATAAAAGAAAAAATGCACTATAGATTCTTCTGTGTCTGGCTCCTTTTATTCATGTCTTTTAGCATCATGTCTGTGTGATTCAGCCATATTACTGCTTCTATCAGTAGTCTTTTCCTACATATTGCTGAGTAGTATTCCATTGTATAAATATACCACACATTATTTACCCATTCTCCTATTAATAGATATTTGGGTTATTTCTAATTTCTGGCTATTGTGAATAAAGCTGCTACAAACATTCTTGTTTAAATGTGTTTATGGACATATGTTTTCATTTCTTTTAGGTAAATATCTAGAAATGAGATAGCTGGTTCATAGGGTAGGTACATGTTTAACTTTATACAGAACTGCCAAACAGTTTTCCAAAGTGGTTATATGATTTTACATTCCCACCAACAACGCGTAAGATTTCATTTCCAATTGCTTCATACCTTCACCAATCTGGGTATTGTCAAGCCTTTTCATTTTAGCCACAAGAAGAGTCAAATAAACACAATATATTTTTCAGTCTCTGCCAGCACTTTGGAACATTCTGTTATTATGCAGAATTTCATACATTCACTAAAGCATTAGATGTACCCATCACTCAGTTCAATAATTATCAGCTCATGGCCAATCCGGTTTCATCTCCATACACATCTATCCCCTCCTCCCATATTATTTTGAAGCAAATCTCAGACATCATATCACTTCATCCATAAGTATTTCAGTATGTATCTCTAAAACATAAGGACTCTTTTTAAACCTAAGTAAAATGCTATTACATTTATTTTTAAAACAGTAGTACTTTAATATCATTAAACATTCAGTCAATGTGCAAATTTCTAATTGTCTGAACAATGTCACAAATTATTTTGTTCAGTTTGTCTGTTCAAACCAGGATCCAAATAAGTATGCATATTACAATCAGCTAATATGTCTTTTGAGTATCTTTTAATTCAAAGGTTCCCCCTCCTTTTCTTTTATTCTCTGCAATGTTTTTGTTAAATAAATTGGATTGTTTGTCTTCTAAAATTCCCCACAGATTGGACTTTGCTGATGCATTATTTAACATATTCCTCTGTCCACTGTATTTACTGTAAATTATTCTTTGGATCTAGGAGCTTAATCATATTCCAGTTCAATTTTTTTTTAGCAAAACTACCTCATATTTGAATTGTGTTCTTCCATCAGGAGGCACATAATGTCTGTCTCTCTTTCTTATGTCAACACTGTTGAGGCTCAATGCCTAGATCGTTCATTCATTTTGGGATGCAAAATGGTGATATTCCAATTCTATTCTGTCTTCATTTATGTGTTGAGATATTTCCATAAAAAGAAACTTTTTTCATCTACTATTGGTTACCCCGTGGTACAATTAATATAAAAAAAAAACCAGAATAAATTCTTATTTCCCTTTATTTACCAATTTTTTTTTTTTTAACATCTTTATTGAAGTATAATTGCCTTACAATGGTGTGTTAGCTTCTGCTTTATAACAAAGTGAATCAGTTATACATATACAATATGTTCCCATTTCTCTTCCCTCTTGCATCTCCCTCCCTCCCACCCTCCCCATCCCATCCCTCTAGATGGTCACAAAGCACCGAGCTGATCTCCCTGTGCTATGCGGCTGCTTCCCACTAGTTATCTATTTTACTATTTACCAATTTTTTAAACAACGAATTCTCTACCATTCTTCAATGATAACCAATTAGTTTGGGACTTTTTCTGTATTATTAGGATGAACTCACATATTTAAACATATTTGGTGTGTTTCAGTCCATTGCACTTACCATTTTTGATGATAATTTTTTTCTGCCAATCAAATTACTTAATCCACTGACAAATGGCATTGAAAAGTATTACTATGCTTCAAATGGTTTTTATTTTCAATTGCGTACATGGCTGTCTTCCTAATTCAAATAATTACACAGTATACAGCAGTGTTCTCACCAGCAGCTTCAGACAGCACCCACTGTGTCCTGGCCTCTTGTGTAAGCTTGTCAAGGAGGAGAGTCCTCCTGTCATGGACTTAGCTTGTGGCTTCCTACAATACAGCAGGGACACCCAGAAGGCTACTAGAACTTGGGCAGCAGAGCAGAGAGGTATTTACTACAGCCCTGAACCTGACTATTTGGGTTCAAATCCTGGCCTACCTGTCAAGCTTGGTGAAGTTACTTTATGTTTTTCTGCCTCATTTTCCCTACGTGTGAAACGGAGAGTAGTAGCAGTACCTCAAAGGGATGTTATGATGATTAATGAGCTAATAGGTGCAAAACACCATTTGCCTGGCATATTGAGCACTCAATAAATGAACAAACTTATTACTGCTCTCATCATTCAAGCTAAACCTGGATTGTCTTTAGAATTCCTAGCCCTACCCATGAGTGGAGGTTTCAGACTCAGATGCCTGCAGGACCCCTCAAACTCCAGTCTCTACTCAGAAGAAAAACACATCAATTAGTAAGAGGCAGTTGAACTATGACATGCACGAACCTTCATAAGACACAAGAGGAAAAAGAAAGCTATGCTCTCAGTATATAATCCTTATTTGTTTTATCATCTTAACTCATTTTTCTTGGAGCCTCTTGTGTGCCAATTGGAAATATCTACTTTGATAAAGACTTTAAACTTCAGAAACCACTTTCACCCACATTATCTCGATCCACTTAACAGTCCTGGATAGAGGCAGGGTTTATTATCCCCATCTGACAAACAAGGGAGCTGGCAGTGACTTGCCCAAGGTCACAGAGTCAATTACAGGCACAGCAGGAACCAACAGCCAGATTTTCTGCCTCTTTTACAGCAGCTTGAGGCCATCGTGGCCTCCTCTTCTCATCCATTGATTTATTAGTTCAATAGCTATTTATTGAGCATCTATTTATTTGTCAGACACTCTTCTAGAACTAGCATGCTGTTGATATAGCAGCAGATACAGCAGTGAAGAGGAAAAACCACATGGACAAAAACTCCTGCCTTCGTAGAGTTTACTTTCTAGTGGGAGGAAACCAAAAACAAATCAATGCTATGGAAAAGCAGAAAGCAAAGAAGAATAATAGGGAGTGTAATAGAGTAATAAGGAGGGGTTACAGCTTTAACCGACTGGTCAGGGAAGGCCTTACTGAGAAGGTGACATTTGAGTCAAGTGAGGGAGGTAAGGGAGGAACCTTGCAAATATTTGGAGGAAGAGCTACCAGGCAAAGAGAAGTGGCAAAGGCAAAGGCCCTAACTGGGAGGCAGGCCTAGTATGTTCTAGGAACAGCATGCAGGTAACCTTAGCTGCAGTAGAGGCAGCAAGAAAGAGACTAGTGTCAGGACCAAATTGTTTAGGGCTCTGTAAGTAATTGTAAGGCCATTAACTTTTATCCTGAGTTAGATGGGATGCCATTGGAAGATTATGATATAATCCTTACCAGGAAGTGAAATCAATAATAATATATGATAACCCTAACATAACCCAGCAATTCCAATCCTAGGTATCATACTCACCAGAAAAGCACAGATACCTGCACCAATAAACATATACAAGAATGTTCATAGCAGCATTATTCAAAATAGCCAAAGACTGGATATAGCCTAAATGTCAAACAACAGAAGGACAGATAAATACACTTTCTTTATGGATGTTATATTTCAATGATGTCTATTAAAGAAGTAATGATAGCATGAACGAATGAAAGGTCTATGATATCTACCCATGCTCAATAATGATTGAGCACCTACTATTACAAGGCACTGTTAGCCACTCTCAGCTTAATTATTGTATTACTTATTATTATTGTACCACATACGGCAGACCTTTGGGGAAGGGGTCTTAGTTCTCTTGATAAAGTGGTAGCAAGTTCATCATTCTGAGAGCAGAGGTCTAATGCTAAGCCCATCCACCCACCTGTGGTCCAATAATCAGGCAATGATGAAGGAAGGCCCTCAAGATAAACACCTCTTCTTAAGAGCTAAGATCTGCAAAACCCACTCAAGCTCTTAACAAATACTTTCAATGAGGCACACCTGAATGGGATGTCTTTATCAGAAAATATAATCAAGAATAGATGATAAATAACTATAAGGAAATATATGACCTTAATGTAAGTTTTTAAAATTTCTAGTTAATTGAGAGTAGGGTAGCTTACAAAAATGTTTCACATTTCCTCAGCTGACTTACAGTCAAATCTTTTTGCCTATTAATAGACCAGCTATCCATCTGGCATTTAAATCCCATCTTCTAGGACAGGGGTCCCCAACCCCCAGTATCGGTCTGCGGCCTGTTAGGAACCAAGCCGTACAGCAGGAGGTGAGCGGCGGGCGAGCGAGCGAGGCTTCATCTGCCGCTCCCCATTGCTCCCCATCGCTCGCATTACCGCCTGAACCATCCCCCCCATCGCTGGCATTACAGATTGATCCAACACCCCGCCCCTCGTCCGTGGAAAAATTGTCTTCCACGAAACCGGTCCCTGGTGCCAAAAAGGTTGGGGACCGCTGTTCTAGGAGACAGGCTGACAAGGTGAGTTTCTTATATTTTCAACTAAGGAATATATAGAACAGGTCATTAAAACCATACCCTCAAAGTCAGACTGTATTAAAGCCAAATTACTTTAAATATGGCATGTTTTAGTGTTATGTTCTACATCTTTCTTTAATGTATTATATGCGAATATTTGTAGAGGCCCATAAGATGTGTATTACAATGGTGGGAGCATTTGATCCCTAAACCAAGAATAAGGTCACAGTAGAACCAAAACTCAGATGGGTAGGGGAAAAAAACAGAAATGACTCTGGAAAATACTCAGGGAAATAAGAAACCCAGAGCTTAAAGCAAACCATAAACCACAGCTTTCTAATTCTGAGACGATAGTGGTGAACATCTGTTTACCAGTTAAATACAATGCCATTTACGTGAGGGAGTACATTTAATGGACAAAGCATTAAGATCATTGAAGGATGACATGTTTTGTTTGCAGTAATGTGTGACTGCACAGCCTTTCCAACCAGCACTCATGTCCAACATAACTGAGGAGCTCGGTGAGCCCCTCCCATTACATCAAATTCTCTCTGTTCAAAGCCTGTGTCTGGCAAAGAAAACAAAGCTGTCCTGGATGTCCATGTTGTGAGTTCCAGGACCACAGAGCAAATGGAAGATTCTCCTTGGAGATATTTTATGTGGAGGAGCCACAGAATCTAAAACCATGAAAACTAATAGTCTAATGACTTTGAGTTTTTATAGTTATTTCAATCATCATTTTAAAAAGATAGAGCCAGAGAGAACTTTTCTAAACACCTTGACTAATAAATCGTCAGTGTTTAAACAACAATTACATTATGAAATGGAAATTAGCTGTCATGATCAAGCCATATGGCTAATATAATTGATTGGTTCATATTTTTAAGAGGATGGAAAGCACAACCCAAAGAATAACTAAATAGCTTTTACAAAATTAACTAAAGTTGATAAGTTCTATTTTGCTGGGGTTTTTTATGTGAAGAACAGAGAAAAAAACCTTTGTTATCTCTGATTTTGAATAGAAACCATGAATTTAAAAGTTCAATGATTTGATTAATTAAAAAACCCTTCACACAAAGTGGAAATTTGCACATATATAAATGCAAAATAGATATACATTTATGTGGGGGAAAGAGACATTAAAATGAAAAGCAATACAAATATTCACTTCTATAGTTGATAGCATGAGAAAAAAAATAGTTCTGGGTTTTCTCCCTGTTTTAAAAGTACACTTCAGCATATTTGGAGTAACTCTGCAGTTATATCATGTTTGACTGTGTTTTATCTGCAGCCCTCCTCTAATACATGACAATTTCCTACATTGATACTGGAGAAACTAAGATGTGTTTACAGAAAAATATCCCTCAGCTTGATGGGGACCTGTCTTGAATTTTAAAGTGGCAAACTGGGCACAGTTGTCCCTTCTCATCTGAGTGCCCTGAACCCCTTCCCTGAAACTGGATTGAAACTTTTCTTCTGTTGAGCTCTCAACCTGAATGAAAATAAGCTCTAATCAGTCTGTAGTGGAAATGTATGTCTTGTGAGGTTTCTCCTCTTTGCTTAGGTTTTGTTGGGGGGGGGGTTATTGTTGGTGTTATTGTTTTCAGTGAATTATTGGCTCTATCCTCCTGGGTTGCCAGTGTAAAATGCTTCAAATAGATTATTTCCTTTAACGTTCACGAAGATCCTTTAAAGAAGCATTATTATTATCATCCCCATTTTACAGGAAATTAAGAATCAGTGTAGAATCCACTACATTGTAGAGTGGCAGAGGTCAGAAGACAGATTACTTCTAAGCCTGCATTATTTTCACTGGGCTATCTGGAAAGAGAGATTTATCCATTGCTATTCTTTGCCCTTGGAAATGGGTTTCTGAAAGGTGGGAGTGGCAAATGTTGCCTTAACTTTTAAGATAGGCAGGGGTAGGGGGTGGGAAGGAGGAGTTTCACAACAAACAGGGACCTGAAAGGCACAAACGTGGGACTTTTTTTTTTTTTTTTTTGTCTGTGTTGGGTCTTCGTTGCTGCGCATGGGCTTTTCTCTGGTTGCTGCGATCGGGGGCTACTCTTCATTGCAGTGCGTGGGCTTATTGAGGTGGCTTGTCTTGTTGCGGAGCACAGGCTCCAGAGCGCAGGCTCAGTAGTTGTGGCGCATGGGCTTAGCTGTTCCGCCGCCTGCAGGATCTTCCCGGACCAGGGCTCAAACCTGTGTCCCCTGCATTGGCAAGCTGATTCTTAACCACTGCGCCACCAGGGAAGACCACAAACCTGGCACTTTGAGTTATGGAAGTGGAAAGGAATTTTTCTCAAATCGGTTCAGCCAAAGCAGGCCTGGCATTTTTAAGCCCACTGGCCTACCTTTGAGCACCCACTCCTCTGCAGCACTTCATACCCACAGATCCTGAGTCCACTGGGTCTCATCCTGCCTGTGTGTTAGTGTAGGAGAGAGAGGACCTTGGGTTTGCACTGAGGTGTGCTTTGTGGAATGCCTTCTAAAAGCAAGCCCCACACTACTTTTTTGTGTGACATGAAATAACTCGTGAAATCTTTAGAACATCCCCCCGCCCTTTGAGGTAGGACTGTTATTTATCCCCATAATACAGAGAAGGACACAAAGAAAGGTCTAGTAACTTACCCAAGGTCTCAGAGCAAATAAATGATGCAGGTGGAGGCGGGGGCTGCAGACTGGCCCAAGGGGTTGCCCGAGGCCCCTCTCAAGCCCACGCTGTTTCTCTAGAGCTCTCCGTAGTGCTGGCCTGGACTTGGTACAAGGATCTTAGCGCCGCCACTAACGGTGGGGCAGAAGGCCGAGGGAGGAAGACGGAGGGGGAGGGGGAGCGCACCCCAGGGGCAGGCGCTCTTTCGGGGACTTGAGCTTCAGTAGTCCAAGTCTTCGTTTACTAATGAACTTTAGAAAAGCAGCTAGACGGAGACCCTGGGCGTCGCCAGAGTCCCAACTTCTACTGACACTTCGCCATGCGGTGGAAGGCGCGTGTGGACGCATCTGCCCGCCCACAAAAACGGAGGCCCTTGGGGCTGTGTGACGTTCAGGTCCGCCCGTTAGAAAGCGGTGGCACGTTACAGAAAAACCCCTCCAGTGTCCCGGCTCTTTGGAAACGTGAGGCCCCGCTCTCCTTAGAGCAACGTCTGAGGGGCCAACACTTTGCAGAAAATCTCCGGATGTTTCGGGGCATCCCCGGGAAAGCTTTTCTAACCGCCACTCCCCGTTCACGGGTACCAGGCCGGCGGGGCCAGAGGTTGGCGCATTTACCACCGGGAAGACGTTGCGGGCTTTCCCCGCCCAGCTCGTCGCGGGGCCAGCCCTGCCCCGGGGCTCCTTTTCGGCCCTGCCTGGGCGGCTGCCGAGACCACATCCTCACTCGGCGCCACTGGCCGATACCCTGCTCCTCCGACACTCGCTGCGCAACTGAGTCAGTTGCGAAAGGCGCAAAGTCCAGGGCCGCTCCCAACAAGCCCTCGGCTGCCTCTGAGTACGCGGCTGCGGACCCAACCTTGACATCCCCTGGTTGCTACAGGATAGGAGCGCGTCTGTGACCTTCTTTAGCTTCTGTTCCTTCAAAGAAAAAGAGAGACAGAACCGAAGGTGGCTGTGGGACCAGGAGTGACCATTGGGCCAAAACCCAACGTTTATTTTCCTTTCCTTTGTCTTAAAAAAAAAAAAAAAATCCTCTGGCGCTACTAGGCCGCTAACGCCTAAAGACAGAGCTGTGCGAGGGATGGGAAGCCCTCGGTGATTTTCGCCGGCGCCGCGAGTCCAGAAGCTAGTAGAAGCCAGCAGGGACGGACCTTCCTCGCGTCGGGAGCACCAGGGTCGCGCCCCGCGGTCTTGTCCCACTTCCGGGCCTGCGAGGCTGCGGCGAGCCAGGCTCGGCCGGCCGGGAAGGGTAGAGACAACCAGGCAGGGCTCTGCGCGCGCCGGGCGCCTAGCCTCGCCGCTGCCCTCGCGGTAACGTGAGACCCTTGCAGCGCGAACCGGCTCCTGCGTCCTGACCCGCGCGCACCAGTTGGAGAATGGTGCTCTCAGCAGGGCACCTCGCCATTTTTAGGGCCACGTTTCTGAGGGTCTGGGCCTCTATCTTTTCCCCACTCGCCAGCCGCCTTTGTCCCTCAGCTCCCAGAAACCGCGCGGGCCCCCGCGAGCTGGGGAAAGCTCGGGTTTGCGCAGCAAGTGGAGGGCAGAGGTCAAGAGTTGTGCCGGTCACCCGCCAAAGAGGCGGCAGGGACTCCAGTAACACAAATGAGGCCTGCCACTTCTCAGTTTTCAAAGTGTGAAAGTTTCTAATGCACAGAGTTCATCTGGGTTCACTCTCCGTGATAAACGCCAGCGACCTACTAAGGAGACACTTGCAGGTAGGACTTCGTTAAGGCCAACGAGGAGCAAGTCTGACTGCAGGCTTTCAGGAGTCTCCTAAGGAGGTCCCTAAATCCTCCGGGGGAAACTAAGGTTTCAACAGAAGATTCCAGAAGCTTAAGCCTGCACTTGCCTGGCACAGCCGGTGGCCCCAGCCTCCTGGGTCAGCAGCTCTGCCTCACCTGGAACTCTCCCCATGTCCCATCGGTCCCCTTGGATTACTCGCATTGGGCTCCCCAAGGGCAGACAGTCAGGGTCCGCTTCTGCCGGCTCTCAGGATGCTTCCGGGGCGGAGCGAACAGCGCTAGTCCCAGCTTGGGCCCGCCTACCCCCACCCCGCACCTCGGGCCGGGGTGCTTTAAGAATATCTTCCCTTCGCTTGATGGGACGACCGCCCATCCAGCTGTCGTGTCGCCAGCGCCGGCAGTCCCAAGCCCCTGTAGCCCGCTGGGTCTTGCGCACCCGCCCTGTGCGGTCACCAAGCGCAGCCCCAGTCCTGCCTGTACATTTCAATATCAGCAATGAGGCTCCGACGGGAAACAGACGTGAGAGTCTCACACACTTGAGCGTGCCCAATCCGGATCTCCAGCCCAGCCGGCCTTCTCTCCTGCCTGCAGGCGCTAGGGATGAGAGGAAAAATAACGACAATGGCTATCACTTACTGAACACTGACTACGTGCCCAGCAAACTTTAAAAGGCTTTATTTTCTCGAACAAGCCTTCCAACAATCCAAATGAAACAAGTCTACTATTATATCCATTTTACAGAAGAGAAAACTGAGATGCAGAGAGGTTAATAGATCAATTACCTGAGCTCCAGCCGGGAAGAGTCCGACATCACACTGCTTTAATTTTAGAGAGGATGGGGAGATTGTTGGTAAAGGAGGCAGAATGTGGCCTGCAGGGCTCGACTGGGCTCCCTGATTCTTTGGTTCTCCCATGTCACCCAGCAACAAACGAAAGGAAGCATTTCCAGGGACTCTGCTGGGGAGAAGGCCGGGCAAGGGAGGCAGAACTCTGCTGAGGACCTCAGCCTAGTGACAGACTCATCTCATCTCATCTGGCTTCTAATCTTGGCTCTGTATGTTTTAGTTGTATAACCTTGGGCAAGTTGCTTAACCACTTTCAGCTTCTGTTTTCTCAGCTATAAAATAGGAATAATAGTTCATAATGCATCCTTGTGAGGATTAAATGAAGTAAAAGACTTACTTTTTCCTCTTGTTTTCCCTTCGGTTTCCTCATGCCTAGCGTGTTGCCCAGGCAGGACACAGTTATGCTCATGATAAGGTCTTTTTCTTCTGCTTTGCTTTTCTGGAAGCAGTGCAGGCTGCACCTAGTGTCTCCCACCCATCCTACTGGTTGCCTGACTCGGCCCAGGCACCAGTAGAAGTAGGTGATCCTCTTTCCTTGACCTTAGGCCTGGACCTGGTAAGGCTCTGGGGCAGAGCATTCCACAGATTGGCCTCAGCCTTGGAAGCTCGAAGAGCAGTGGACAAGGAAGGGTGAGGGTGGCCAAAGGAGGGAGTAAGTCTGGGTCCACAGACTCCCCACTCCTTACTATTAACAGAAATGACTAACACACAGAACTTACTCCAATGACAGGCCCTACCTAGTCTAGTGTGAGCTTTACACATATTAACAGTCTTCCCAACAATCCATTACAATAGGACTATCCCTATGTTATGGATGAGAAAATTAAGGCACAAAAAGGATCAGTAACTTGCCTGTGGTCACACCACCAATGAGTGACAGAGGGGGGAATTCAAACCTCTAGGCTCTACAACCTCTCACTTTTGGGGAGTGTCAGCAGTGGGAGGAGAAGAAGACCCTCGCCAGGGGAGCAGGCCAGTTAGAACCTGAGTCTGCAAGATTTCCCCACAGTGCCCTTAGGTTGGGAGGCTTGCAGGTGACAAGGCCCAGAATAGCTGTCCACCCCCAAACCTTATCCTCCTTTCCCTCCCCCACCCCTGCCCCCAGGAGCCACTCCCCACAAGACCTGGAGCCCGCTGCCTGAGAGACCTATCTTCAAATTGCAGCTCTGTCCAGCCTTATCGCCAGGCCTGGACCTACCTTGGGCCTTAGTGTACCTGAGTCTGATGCTGTCCCCGCCTGACCTCAGAGCTACTTCATCATCAATCTGTCACTGTCCTAGGGGCCTCTCTGGGTCCAGGTCTCTCAACTCCATGTGCCTAAGTCTCTTTTCTCTGCTTGGAGAGCTGGTCAAATTTCTAGGAAACCTCTGCCTCCTACCTCCTCATCCCATTTTCTCTCATCTGGAGACCTCCTGGGACAACAAGACCTGTGCAATCTCCAGACCATTTCTTTTATATTTGGGGGCGGGGTGGGGGAGTGGGTAGAAGGTTGTTTATTGACGGATTGAAGGCTGCAGAGAATTTGGGGCTCTGGATGGTGGATGTGGCGAGAACCAGGCCCAGGGGAAAGCCCAGTGCCCCTCAACCCCAAGTCCCTTCGAAACCCCCCTCACAGCACCCCAGTTGGGGACCACACCCAACTGAACCCTGAGTGTCAGTCACTGCCTCTGGGAGCCCCTCCATCCCTTGCCCTCCGATTAAGGGTGACAGTTAAGGCAGATGTTTCCTGACCCAGACTTTACTCACCACAACCCACCCCCAATCCCTCCCATTAGCAGCCCTGGGCGCTTCAGGAGCCTTTGGCCTCTTCTCCATCCCCATCATTTATTCATTTGTTCAGTCAACATTTACTGAGCTTCTGTTCTGCGCAGATCCCAAGCTAAGAACCCAACACTTGCCCTGCCTGGACATCCAAGTCCAAGGGAGGAGAACACAGGAGTCTCTGAGGTGAGGAGAGGAAGAAATCAAAGAAGGTGATGTGGCAGAAGAGGTGACCCCAGAGTGAATAGGAGTTGGGAGGCCCGAGAAGCCTATTGGGGTGTTCCTAAATGACCCTCTGGACCAAACTTCCACATGGCCTCTCTCTGGACAGCCTGGTGGTCAGGGAGGAGGTGGGTGGGGCTGGGAGCCCCCTGAGCACTTTCCTGAACTGGTCACTTCACTTTCCCCTGGGAGCCTCCTGCAATTGGGCCAGCAGAGCTCTGTCCGCAATGCAATCAGAGGTGGCCTGTCCTGGAGCTGGACAGACGTTGCCTGCCACTCACAATTCCTGGGCTCAGGCATCTGAGTGGTGGTGATCAACTTTTACAAGGCACCAGCCCCCGCCCCCAGGTGACCTGGACAGCCAGCAGGGGGGTGACAAGCCTTGGCGGAATGAATGGGAGAGGTGGGTCATGCAGCTGAAGGCCAAGTGCAAGCAGTCGCTACGGAGACTGCAGTCTTGAAGCGTTTTTCCCTCATTCCGGTCTCATTCGCGTCTCCTAGCTTGGTTCCTCGGTCGAACCCATTTGGAAACCGCAGGAACAACGTTCCCCTAGGTTAGCGCCGGCGGCGGCGAACCACTCGTGGCTCCTCCTCCAGAGGCTTCGTCCCCCTTCTCGGGGAGAGTAGGGAGGAGCGAGACCCAGCGGGGCGTCCCCCCCCCAACCCCTGCAGCAGGTTTGGAGACCCCGCCCCTGGGGAGCTGTCTTCCCCAGCGCCCGGATTTACTCCCGGCTGCCCTCGCAGAAACCCCGGGCCACCCTTAGCTGCCTTCTCGCCTGGTCCTCCTGCTCGGTGTGCGAAATGGAGCGGAGAATGTCCGAGTGGGCATCTCCAGGCCGCGGAGTCCCCCGGGCCGAGCGCGCTGCCAGGGCTGAACCTGAGAAAGCAGAAGTTCGCGGATTCGAAGTGACGACCCCGGCACCCCTCCACCAAGCGGACCCGCCCACAGAAGGAAAAGGCCTGCCTGGGATAGACCCCCCAATGGGGTCGTGCGTGGTGAGGGATAGGCCTCCTCACCCGAGACCGCCTCTGCGGGCCCTGCTACCGTCCCCGGAGCCGCAGGTTTCTGCCGGCTCAGGAAGGCTAGGGTCCTTCTTTCTTGTTTGGTCAACGCCAAAGCAGATCTGCCCCATGGCGTCGCCCCTCCCCCCCATTACGGAGGGCAGCTCCCTTGTATGGAGCTGCCCGCGTACCCGCACACACCCCTCTTTGAGGCCTAGCCTCTGGGACAGCTTAGCCCAGTGGCTGAGATCAGAAACAGGATCTGAGCAGCGCGGGTCTGAACTCTGGTCTGCCACTTAGAAAAAGTGTTCATCACGCAGCCCAGTAAAATGGAGATAATAAGAGAAACTATCTCGTAAGAGTGGGGTGAGAATTAAATGAGTTAGTATGTGAAAAGTGCTTTTGACAGTACCTGGCAAATGGAAAGCGCTTAAATGTTAAGCGCCCATGATTTA